>NW_015169264.1:196617-210565 GCF_001447785.1 Gekko japonicus
GAGGTGACTAAAATAACTCCTATTTGGAGCAGTATAACTGAAAAGGCTACATATTGGAGCATCAGTGAAGCAAAACCGACATTCACACTTGAATTAAGACACATGTAATTTCTCTCTGAAAGTTAGTTTGAAGTTGAGACTAATTTAATACTAACTAAGCGCTTCAAGACATTTAAAAGAAATCTGTTTAAAATGTACAACTCAGATAGACAATTTTACAGGCATTAGTGATGAGCTGTGAAACACAGAAATATGGCTAATAACAATAACAACAATAATAACAACAGACGATTAGATGCAACTGCCTTTAAGCTGCCCATGAAACTAACAATACGTAACAAGCACTGCTTAGGTTTGCCACTTGGGAATTCATCTAATGCTACACATCCAATGCAAAGCAGCGATTTACTTCAGCGGCCATGACAGACTGGCATTCACATGAACACACAAAGCCGCCTTGCACCGAATCAGACCGCTGGTCCATCAGGGTCAGCATTACGGATGGGCACGAACCAGGACGAACCTCCCCCACTTCATGAACCAGTTCCAGGTCCGTTTTGCAGCACGCTTGCAAAAACCATTTAAAAGATTCCCTTTAAATGGCTTTTGCAAGCCACGCACGCCGCACAACTCGCAAGTGAACTGAGAAGGGATTTAAATGCCTTCCCAGTTCACTCGCTGAATTGCGCCACCACAGCAGCACAACTCAGTGAGTCAGCTGAAGAAGGGATTTAAATCCCTTCTCAGTTAACTTGCAAGCTCGGAAGCTGGAGCGTAAAACGGACCAGTTAAATGGCCACCAACCATTTAAACCTACCAGGTGACAGGAGGACCCAGTGGGCTGTTAGGTTTAAATGGCAACAAGCACACAGGGAACAGGGCTAAGTTAGATAAACACAGAAAACACCGTGTTGAAATAATAAACACAATATTCACATGTACTTATAGCTAAATATACTTGCTTTTTACACACAACATCAACTCTAGTGTATTGTAAACACTTACATACTACAACATCACATTTCAAACACTTTCAGACTAAGTTATATAACATGAAGAGTCCAACTGTCTTCTTCCTGATGGAGGATAAATACCAATGTACAGTTATTTGTACCGAACAATGCAGCAACCTATTGTACATTTCCCAAGTGATGATCCATCAGGTAAAGCTAGCAGGCAGCTTGTATTTCTCACTGTGATGATTCAGCTTAGCAAGCAAGCCTAGTGTTTACAATACACTAGAGTTGATGTTGTGTATAAAAAGCAAATATATTTAGCTATAAGTACATGTGAATATTGTGTTTATTATTTCAACACGGTGTTTTCTAGGTTTAAATGGCAGACAGCCATTAAGCCAGTCAGTTTAGCTCCCACCCTTCCAAATGGGGGAAGCCCAACTGGCCCCTGAAATGGCTCCCAGCCATTTAAACCCAACACCTGACAGGCAGAGCCACTGGGCTGCCAGGTTTAAATGACTAGCAGCCATTTTACGGGCAGTTCCACTCCCACCCACCCACCCCCGCCACCAGGCTGCCCGGTTGAAATCGGACTGCCCTGCAAAGCCCGGAAAGGAGCTTATCTTGTGGAGACCCCCCCCCTCCTTTCTGCTGGCTACAGGTCACTGAGACCAACAGAATGGAAGGGGGGGATCTAGGATCCTCCATTTCTCCCAGCCATGGGTCCCTGAGGCCAGCAGGATGGAAGGGAAGGAGATTTGGGATTTCTGCTGGTGGGCTGCCCAACAGACCCCCTGCTGACCCTGCTGGTAGAGGTCTTCCGGTAGGATCAGCTGCTCTGCGGGCTCTTTTGGGCAGTCCGGTTTAAAGGGACTGCCCAAGACAGCCCCAGCCAAAGCCCGCAGTGTCGGCTCCTTTGTGGGCGCTCAGCTGACAGCTCCATGCCATCTGGGCTGGGGCCGGCTGCTCTTTGTTTAAACTGAGCTGCAAAGAGGAGACAGCCCAGGATCGCATGGGGCAGTGAGAGGTGAGAGGATCTGGGTGCAGGGGAGAGGAGGTCTCTCCCTGCCACACAGAGATCTGGCTTGAGCCCACCAGGCGAGGCAGCGCAGAGCCGTCAGCTCTTGCCACCCCATGCGAGCTCCTCTTTGCAGACCTCCAAGCCAGGTCTGCGTGTGGCAGGAAGAGACCCCCCTCCCACACACAGGTCCCAGGGCCAGCTTCTCTTGCCTGGAGGGAGAAGGAAGCCTCCAAACCAGTTCTGCATGCAAGGGGGAAGAGACCTCCACCCCCACACACACAGATCCTAGGGGCCAGATTTAAATCCCTCCTCCGTTCACTTGTGAGTTGTGCCACCGCAGGGGCAGCGTGGCTGACACAAACCATTTAAAGGGATCCCTTTAAATGGTTTTTGCAAGCTGAACTGTCATGCTTTGGAGAAGGCATTTTAAAAGACTGTGATCTCTTTAAGTGCCTTTTCCAAGCCCTGCTGTCGTCGTCAGTGTGTCTGCCCACAGAACCCCCACCCGCGGGAGGTTTGTGGGGCTCATAGGCACAAACCGAGGTTCGTGAACCATGCACTGGCTGGGTTCCTGATGAACGTTGGTTCACAATTTGGTTCATCATGCCCATCCCTAGTTAGTACTGTCTACTCAAACAACCAGCAGCTCTCCAGGGTCACAGGCAATGTTCCCTCTAAGCCAGTGATGGCGAACCCTTTAGAGTCGAAGTGCCCAAACTGCGACCCAAAACCCACTTATTGATCTCAAAGTGCCCACACGGCAATTTAACCTGAATACTGAGGTTTTACTGTAGAAAAAACAACTCATCCAAACAAAGTAAGGAAAGCAATCCCAAATGCTTTCATTTACTTAAAATTATTTGGCAGAGAATTCGGCACTTTAATGATGGTCTGGGCCTGGCTGGGGCAATGGCACGCGTGCCCACAGAGAGGGCTCTGAGTGCCACCTCTGGCACCCGTGCCACAGGTTCGCCACCACTGCTCTAAGCGGTGGAGTCTTCTGAGCAAAAATTCTACTTTGTGAGCTACCGGCATTAAAGTTGTGAGCGAGCCATTTGGCTACTACATAAATTAATTTGCTCTGGAGCCATCCTTCCTGAGCTAAGACAAAATTGTGTGAGCCGGAGGCTAAAAGACTGTGAGCTAGCTCACACTAACTCAGCTTAGAAAGAACACTGGTCACAGGTAGAGTTATTTACACCATCTAACTGGTCCGTTCAAATGGAGGCGCCAGAGATAAAACATGGAACAAAGCAGATGCTCTGCCACTGAGCTACAAGCCCCTCACGCCCACCATAATCCAAGTCCTGTCCTTACAAATGGAAATGGTCCTTAAAGAACGAGATCCCACATGCTCCTGAAAGAAGGAAGTCAAAGTAATAGCCACAGGTGTACTCCTATTTGAAGGAATTAGATGAGGATGCAACAAAAGGTCCCTTTCCACTATATCAAATGTCTGTCCAAGTTTTTCAAGGGAAGTCCCCTGAAAACAACTTTTTTCTTTTAGATACCTCTAAGTCTCGGGACTACAGAATGTGAACACCCTAAGATCTTGTCAGTGGCACAGTGAATCAGACGTCATCAAGACTAAAACAGAACATCTCATTGTTATGTTTCAGGTTGTGGTAACGAGTCTGATCACTTGTCAGTCTCAGTAGAGGCTTAGGCAATATCCATAATACCCAGATGCCCAAGACAATGAATGCTGAATCGATCCCAGAGGCAGGTACAGCTATTAAGAACAGACACAGGCCATCCAGTGTCCAGGCACAGTCACCCCCATATACTCTGAGGGGCCAGTGTACTGTGGCCATGATCCTGCAGCTCAGTGGTAGAGCATCCGCTTGGCATCCAGAAGGCTCCAGCTTATCTTGGACCAGGTAGCAGGTGAAGGAACCCTATCCTAGATCCTGTAGAGCCACCACCAGTCTGAGTACGGACCTCGATAGAACGAGGTCCTGGTGTGGCATCGTGGCCAAAGTGTCGGGGACAGGATCAGGGTTGGAATCCTTGCTCAGTCTGAGAAGCCCACCAGGGGGCTATGGGCCCATCACAATCTATCAAGCCTAACCTATCCTCACAAGGTGGTCGTGGTGCGGATTAAGTGGAGGGAGCGAACAATGTGAGAAGCCGCTTTGGGTCCCTGATCAGGCAAAAAAAGATATAAACAATATTCAATGTGTGGCAGCTTCATGTATTCATGTACTCGTTCGACTCTTCTCAATGGGTACCCACGCACAGAACGTCACTGGGCATCTGCCTCATTATAGAATCCAGATCAAAACCACTAATTAGCATAACTACGTAAGGTACGAAATGCCCAACTCTAATGGGACGCTTCTGTCCTACAGAGAATTTCCACCAGAGGCAGTGATTTTTGACAATTTCCTCCGTTCTGCTGTGAACCTCCAACTCCCTTTCTCCCGTTAGCAGCATGGGGGGAGGGGGTGTATTTAGAAGAAGAGGAGATTGGATTTATACCCCGCCCTTCACTGCCCAATGGTGTCACGGAGCGGCCTACAAGCTCCTTTCCCTTCCCCCTCCCCACAACAGACACCCTGTGAGGTAGGTGGGACTGAGAGAGCTCTGAGAGAAACTGCTTTTTCAAGAACAGCTCTTGTCAGAACTATGGCTTGCCCAAGGCCATCCAGCCAGGTACAAGTGGAGGAGTGGGGAATCAAACCCGGTTCTCCCAGATTAGAGTCCGCGCACTTAACCACTACACCAGACTGGCTGGAGAAGGAGAAAGGGAGGAAGGCAGGGAAGTCCCCCTCCGTAGACAGAATTCCCCTGCAGCACCATCTCTCTCTGGCAGATCCAACCTATTACCTATATTGCAAATGGCTATCATACCTAGCACTCAAGTTGGCAGACATACCAGTTTGTGGAAGTGCCTCAAGTGTTCTACAGCCATTTTAAACACAGGAAACGGCAGTTTCCAAACAGCTGTAAAAGTTATACCTGCATTAGAACTTAGCAGACCAGCTACTTGAAAAACAAGATATAAGGAAGAGATCAGAGCTCTAAAAGCAAGCAGCTAGTCTCAGTGTTCAGTAAAGACATCACTACATGCACACAACATTCAGCTTTTGCACGTCTGTGATATCCAGAAGCATTCTGGAAATAAGCCACTAAGTCAGCCATGTAAACAGTAATTTAATTCAGCTGTTTTCCACATTCTACGTGTCTTAAACTACTTGGCCTAAGAGATAAAAACCACCCATTTCCTACACTTATCTTTCTTTCCCTTTAATGTTTCTTTTGTCAGTCCACAGAAATGTGAAGTTAGCTCTACATATAGCATGTGCTGGTAGTTGTCAGAGTTTGAAAGATATGCCTAGTGGGGGTCTCCTGTTCCAACAACAACAAGAAAAGATTCCTGATTGGTACATGGAAACTCAGCAGAAAGCTGAAAATCTCTTTTTTCACTTGGAATATAAAATCTATATCTCTATGCAAGAGGGGAAAATAGCCATTTGAGCTTAAAAAATACAAACAGAAACCCCACCACCAACACAAAAGCTAGGCCTGAAATGGAAAAACTGGATAGGGAGAGACTGAATTATTTTACAAAAAACTGTCTTTCAGAATGAGTGAAATGCTTTTTTAAAAGTGTTTTAAACCAGAACTGCAGCAAATTTACACAGCTACAAATCTCTCACACTGAAAATTCAAAAGGTAATAATGTTACCATGATACCATTGCTAATGTATGTGACTGAATTACTGGACAAGCAACACAGCATCGGGTGCAATCCTAAACAGATGTACATAGAAATACATCCCGTTCCGCTCAGTGGGGCTTACATCCAGAAAAGTGTGCACAGGATTGCAGTCTTGAAAAAGTAGTTCCAAATATTGCAGAATATTGAACGTTGGCAAATATTTTGTGCTGGAGAACAGGCCAGGCAGCTGCCAAGTGTTTTTTCCTTCCAAAACAGGCCCATTCCCCTTGCTTGCCTCAGGTTCTTCTGTCCTCCATAGCAAGTGAGGAAACTGATGTTTGAAGAGATGCACAAGCACGTAAAGAACTGTGCTCCCAGAAGCCTTCTATCTCCAGGAGTACATGAAGCCAACAGCTTGGTCAGAATACACAACTTTGGTTCTGGAAAGAACTGACATTTAACAAGGACAACCTGAGCTGCACCAGTATTTAAAATGTTGTTTACTGGGATGGAACATGCCACTAATTCCATCTATATACAGACAATGCCATGAATTATAAAAACAGACCTCTTTCCAACTCTTTAACACCAGCAATGAGAACAAGCACCATAAAGGGGGCAGAGAGAATGGATATTTACAATCGTTGAAGTAAAGACTCTGTTATTTTCCTTGCTTATATTGTTAAATGAAAAAGTTAAGAGTAAAAGTGTAACTAAAATTCCAAATTTACAGCTGCTCATTTTTACTTTCTGAGCCTGCTCTCCCAAAAAGTGTAAAGCTTCCTCTGTCTCTGTGGAATAATAAGGCTCATATATTAGGATCCATGGAATCCAACCCATTCCTTAGGCTCAGGTAGTTTAGTGTTAGCCTTGCGCTAGCCTGAAAAACAAGATAATCAACAGTATACCTATTCCAAGCAACTTTTATCAAAGGTAGACGCCTTCTACTGGTGGTGGTGGGGAATTCCACCTCCGCCAGCAGAAGTAAAGGTAAAGGTTTCCCTTGCTTGAAAGCCAGTTGAATCTGACTCTAGGGGGCGGTGCTCATCACAGTTTCCAAGCTGAAGAGCCAGCGCTGTCCGAAGAATTTTCCATGGTCATGTGGCCAGCATGACTAAATGCCGAGGCACACGGAACACTGTTACCTTCCCACCAAAGCGCTACCTATTTATCTACTCACAATTTCTCGCTTTTGAACTGCTAGGCTGGCAGGGGTTGGGGCCAGAGACAGGACCTCACTCTGCCACGCAGCACTCGGGTCTCGAACTGCCGAGCTACCGACATTCCGGTCTGCAATTCAGCGTCTTAACCTCTGGGCCATCACTAGAAATTCAGCATCTTAACTTCTGAGCCACCATTAGCAGAAAGGAACTGCCAGATCCAACCCCACAACACAACTCGGATAGTTAACTGTATCTGAATCAAAACGCTAAAACAATCTAAATTATTGCAATTTATCTGTTTTCCCAATGTAGGTAAGATTTGCTGACATAGCCAGTCATGTACCAGTGTGCGTTGCCAAATCCAACACTGGGTTATGAGGTCCACAACGATCAGCTGAAGAAACTAAGGCTTTCATACTTTCAGACTTAATATCCGTGTAAAATTGTATGAGCTTAAAACAGTAAAAAAATGCTTTGGCACATTAAAACTTGTTAGTTTTCCCAAACTCTTGATTTTTTAAGGCCGTAAAAAGCACTCTCCAGGGTTCCACGAAAACCCCTACAGTATGTGCCCATTTAAAGCAGAGGTGTCAAACTCATTTGTTATGAGGGCCGGATCTGACATACGTGTCACTTTGTTGGGCCGGGCCATGCATGCCATAAAATGTAATGATAGGTACCGGAAATATAAACTTTACAAAGGACACAGGCAAACCCAATTAACAATATTATTTTTTTACACAAAATATAAACAAAACCAATTGATTCCGAGCAGTGAAAGCAATTAATTCACTGGGGAGCCCATAAAAGCTCCAATAAAGACTGGGTTTTTCCCCCAAGGGATACCATAAAAGGGGGAACACCTTACATTTCCATATATACCAGTTGCTTGAGGGCCGGGTAAGAGCCCTGGATGGGCCGGTTCTGGCCCCTGGGCCTTATGTTTGACACCCCTGATTTAAAGGGACTCCTCTTAGCAAGCAAGGAGACAGCAGAGGGCTTCAGGGAAACACAATGATTTCTTGGATTTGCGGAGGCAACAGGAACAGTGGGTCAGAATCCTGCTTTGGAGGATAAGTTTATCAATCGCTCTACTGGCCGTGGCGACAGAGGGGAGCCTCCACAGTCAGACGCAGTCAACCTCTGAATCCCAGAGCTTGGAGGCAACATCAGGGGAAGGCCTCGATCTCTATGCCGTCGTTGGCTGTCCAGAGGAACTGGTTGGCTAGTGTGTGAGACAGGACGCTGGACTAGATGGACCAGTAGACTGACCCAGCAGGCCTCTTCTTATGTTCTTATACTTCTTACGTTCTCTCAGCTCAAGTGAGCTCAGGAAAAGGCATGTGTGAAGCGGAGCATTCATCTTGCCAGAGAATTAAGGGCACTTGACCTCTGTGTGTAGAATGGCCAATGCAGCTCTCAGGAAAGCATTTTCTGGACAGCTGCCTTTCCCTCTACAATGGGCAATCCTATTGAAATACATTTCTGCCCACCCTCTCCCCGTCGTGGCATGGAAAAGCAGTTCCTTTCCTTCAGCCAAGGGAATCTGGGAGCATGCCACTCAGGGCGGGGGTGGGTGGGCGGGGGTGGGACATGCCCTGTGCCATTCACTCACTCCCTGATTAAAGTGGCCCTGCAGCAGAAGTAGGTGCTGAATAAGGTCCTGCTCACCCAGGGACCTGAAACAGAAAATATACGGTGCAAAGTTAGTGCACTATTAATTCAGTAGTGCCAAGTTTGCTTAGCTAACAAAAGGGAATTTCCCAGATCTAGACGTTTCAGTTACTGGGCTGCAATTCCAGCAACTGGACAGCAAACACGATAAATCACATTTTTGCATTTTTAGCATGGACACCTGAATTCTGCAACAACTGCTATGCAGACTTGGTCCTTAGCTTACAACATGGGGGGGGGGGGGGGGGAGAGCCAAATAAGAAAAAAAATATGAAAAATGCAACGAAGAACAGAACCAAACAAAAATACCTTCATCAACAGCTGCATCGATTAAACAGCATTACTACAATACCCAAGAGAATACTTTTCTCATTTTAAATGTCACCACTTCTTTTCCCACTGGCGTGGAAGAAGATACTCCCCCAGCTCCTTGCTCCAAATACTGGCTCATAACGTCCTTAGTGTTGGAGAGACTGTTTAAAAAGCCTTTCCCAGATGTGTTCTCTCCTCTAGAAAAAACAGTAAGCTGTAAGCTACAAAACGGCATCTGACAGAACATCTGCTCAGAGATGACTTAAAACCACTTGTCTGAATTCAAACTTTAAGACCTACTGCTGCCAAATACAGTTCTAAAGATGGTGGGATTAAGTAACAATGCATTGCCCAGCAATCAGAATTTTGTTGAGATGTTTCATAGGATTTCAGTAATTTTAAAAAATCATAGTACGGAAACCCCCCAGAAACAGCAGCAATTTTTAATGTGTGCAATTCCACTTAATCTACTGTTTTATACAATCACAATTCCAGTGAGCAACTGAAACTGAACTAACTTTCCAACGCGGCGGTAAGAAAGGAACTGGCGGGATGTCCGCGCCCACCCCTCTGGGCATACACGGTGGGGTTCCTGTGCATGCCTGAGGGACTGGGCGCAAAAATCTGTTAAAAGAGCTTGCTACAGCACCGATCGATCCAGCGCGTGCGCACTGGATCCCATGGGTGTGAATGCACAGAGACCACGTCAAAGATCTGAACTAATTCACCAAACTGTCATATGCATCCCTGGAATCTGAACAATGAGGAACATTAATGCCTTAAACTGATATCAAATTTTTCCCAAGCAACTAAAATTAGCTGTTACTGGGACAGCACAAATTAGTTTCGTTCACTAATAAAAGCTCCCCCTGATACTTCCATATCAACCCTGACCCCAAAGATGACAAATTTTAGCTGTGACCATCCATTTGAAATAAATGGAATGCGTTACAAATACCACCGCTTTCAACTTGCAATACAATCTTATGCTTCTTTCCTCAGACGCCTCACTTCATTCAATGGTGCGTACTGCTCAATTCAGTAGAATCAACAACTTGGGGCCCTTTGTGGTCAAATATTTAAAGCACGAGTTTATTAGAACGGCAACCAAGAAAAAGGTAATATTGCTACTTACAATCACTCCCAGTCCTTCCCTTAACTAGTACCCATGCCAGATCACTTGGAAGACTCAGTAGTCCTATGTTGTTGTTGTTGTTGTTCAGTCGCACAGTCGAGTCCGACTCTTTGCGACCCCATGGACCAGATCCCGCCAGGCCTTCCTGTCTTCCGCCGTCCTCTGAAGTTTGCTCAATTTCATGTTCGTTGCATCTATGACACTGTCTAACCATCTCATCCTTTGCCGTCCCCGTCTTCTTTGACCTTCAATCTTTCCCAGCATCAGGGTCTTCTTCTCCAGTGAGTGCTCCCTTCTCATTTGGTGGCCAAATACTCCCCCAGTATTTGGAAGACTCAGTAGCCCTATGTTACCTGCCATAAATGCTACTGTGAGCAATCAGGCACTTCTCAATTTAGTCACCAGGCATCTACAATTTTTTTAAGTGTACATACCTGTACAAGTATAGTGTTAATGATGTGAAGGTGTTTTC
The DNA here is from genome assembly GCF_001447785.1 of Gekko japonicus. Classification (NCBI taxonomy): domain Eukaryota; kingdom Metazoa; phylum Chordata; class Lepidosauria; order Squamata; family Gekkonidae; genus Gekko; species Gekko japonicus. The sequence continues at coordinate 207,015 of NW_015169264.1, forward strand.
GGACATGCATTACAACAATAAAGTTCCAAAAGTCAGCCTCGGCTGCAGGTAAATATCACCGCCACCTTGGATCTACTTCCCCCTTGTGTGTGAAATGACCCTCTGATGCTTGCTCTGCAGCTGCCTTCATGCTTCCTCTTGAACCCTGTCCCAGTTCAGTCATGGCTGTGATTACAGGGTGCGCGTGTGTATGACCTTGATAGCTACAGGGCTGGGATGCAAAAGGGCCCTCACATCACACCACAGTGCAATTAAGAAGGAAATCTGTCACTTCCACAATGTTGTGGTTGACTTCATGGAATATTAGACCACAACCAAATATAAAGTAGCAACAAGAGAAATATTCAACTAGTCCTTTGAGAAGCTCCGACTCCGGTTATTAAAAGCTTAACTACTGAATACTGAAGAAAACTCAAAACCCCACACAACACAGTGTTCTGGTTTAATTCAGCATGCTCCCAGAGAAGTATTGAGCAATTCTTTCAAATCCATTTGAACATAAATTTTCATTAGTCTCCAGACATAAATGGAACTAATGAAACTCAGAATAATGGATTATAAATATAAATAACAGCCAATTTTGAAAAGCAGTACAGCATCTTAGTCATTAAGTAACTAAACATGTTTAGCAGCAAATATGAAGCTCTTTTAGGTTCATCAGCTGCCATAGATTTTCTGGGTTGTGAGGCCGTGGTCTTGGCATTGTTGAACCTGACGTCAGGTTCTACAATGCCAAGACCACGGCCTCACAACCTGGAAAATCTACAGCAGTTAATGAACCTAAAATGTAGAACGTCAGGTTCTACAACACCAAGACCACGGTCTTACAACCCGGAAAATCTACAGCAGCTAATGAAGTCCAGCCGTGAAAGCCTTCGACAACCTATTTTAGGTTCCATAAACAGGCATCCCAAAGAACGATTAACAGAAAAACACAGGGCAAAAAAATTGCAAACACACATTTCCAGGAGTCTTAAGGTATTTAGCTTTGCTTATTGCGAGACCTCTCCCCCAGGCACCGCATTCATCCGAGCAGGGCCTTCTGCAGGTGGTAATCTACAAATGGGCAATGTCAACAAGTGCTTATACATGTCCCTTCTCTGTTCTGGACCCCACCTTGTGGGATTGGCCTGCCTGAGGAGGTCAGGGAGGCACCCACTCTCCTGGCTTTCCGCAAACTGTGAAAAACTGAATTATTCAAGAGGGCTCTCCTGCTCAGGCAATAGGGTAGAACTGCACAAAGGCGTCACGAAGTTACTTGGATAAATTATTGAGGACGGTGGTCTGTACTCCTGCATATAGTTTACTGTGGGCTGAATCCTACTGTGTAATTGCACATCACTTAAGCCTTCCTTCAGTTCTGTTTGTAGACTTCTGGTTGGTTCTAAATGCAAATCCTACTTCATTGTTTATGGAATGACCAATCGTGTTGATTGTATTGACTCACTGGGCAATCCACCTTGAGTCCAAACGAGAAAGGCAAACTATAAATAACATAAATAAAAACAAGCACTTATCCAGTAGATTCCTTTACAAGCAAACCCATGCGTGTTTACGTAGAATTCAGTGGTACTTCCTCCCAAGCAAGTGTGCCCAGAACTGCAGCCTGGGTTCTCCTCTTACATCTCCAGAAAGAAGCTCACGCTTCTTTCAAGTCGACTTTCGCAAACACAGCCGCCAAAGAATTTGGATGCAGCTGTAGAGGGGCAGATGCAAAAAAAAAGAAACCAAAGATGGCAAGAGTGACAAGGGACAGCTGTAAGCCAAGCAAAAAAAGCCCAGCCAGAGCGTTTATGGGGCAGACAATGAGGCGGGGGGGGGGAAGCGAGGGGGGGTGCTCACGCAGGCCTCCCCTCCTGCGGTTCCAGACAGTTTCCCTTTGTCCAGACAGGCCAACCAGCGGTCCACTCCACCACCTTGTACAGAGAAAGGCAAAAATCTGCCACCAGAAATTACATCGATTTGAGAGGGAGAGGGGGAAAAGAGGCGCGCATCATCCCTGCAGCCTGGCTACACCTGTGGATGTAGGAAAGGAGCTCCCTCTAACCTTCCTAAGAGGCTTCCAAGGCAGTGTCTTGGGAATGACAATGACCCACGGCCAGTGTTCTCTCTAAGCTGAGTGAGTGTGAGCTAGCTCACCGTTTTTCAGTCTCTGGCTCACACATTTCTGTCTTAGCTCAGGAAGGAGGGCTCCAGAGCAAACTAATTTATGCAGCAGCCCAATCGCTCTGCTCACAACTTTCATGCCAGCAGGTCACATTTTTGCTGCACGGCTTAGAGGGTGCATGATGGGGGGGGGGGGCGGTCCCGTTCTCAGGCCCAGAGAGAGTCGCCCCCCCCCTTCCAGCCCGCGCTCCTTCCATCCCCGGCCCAGGAGAGCGGGGCGAAGGCCCGAAGCCGGGGAAGGAGCGTCTGGCAAGCGGGCCGGGCGGTGGGGCGGCCCAGGCCCAGCTTATGTAAGGCGCGGAGGGAGAGGCGGGCCCCCTCCCCTCCGGCGGCACGCGCAGGGCAGCAGCCTCCCCCCCCGAGCCAGCCCCGGGGAGGCGGGCGGGGAGGGCCGGGCTGCCCTCTTACCTTGTGGATTCTCTTCAGCGCCATCGCGGCGGCGGCGGCAGCGGCGGAGCCTGCTGAGGGCGGCGCGCGGGGAGGCAGGAAGGAAGGAAGGGAGGGGACTATTTTTTCGGCGGCGGAAGGAGCGCGGCGGTGCTTCGCCGGAAGCGGGCGATGGGGGACGGCGGGGCGCTCTTTCTTCCTCTTGGCCTCTCTCTCGTCCGTTCTCTCGCGCGCTCTCTGTGGCCCTTTGCCAGCCTTCTTCCTCCCCCTGCTCCTCCTCTAACCCGGCCAGCTCCCGGCTCCTCTCCGCGTCGTCCGCCCTCCCCTCTCGTCCGGCAGTGCAGGCGGCGGCTCCCTCCCCCCCGCGCGGGCTCCCTCAGGTTTCCCTCCGCGGAGTGGCCGTCGCTCGGCACTGCGGCTGCTCCGGCCGCATCGCCCCCGCCCTCCCGCGCGGAGTTCTTTATGACGCAATAGCGTCCCTGAAGGTTCACGGGATTCCTCCGCCCGGCCCAATAGGGGGTGCGCATGCGCTCTGGAGCGGCCGCCACTCCGGGCTAGCGGTGCGGCGCCGTGGCCGGACCGGTCGGTCGGCCGTCCGAGCAGCGGCGGTTTCGCGAACTAAAACAGGCAGAACTCGACCACGGGGCAACAATTGTGACGGGAAAGGAGGAGGAGGCGGCGGCGGAAGGATATCCCCTCTTGTTTGGCAGTGGGAGCAAACGAACACGGTACACGGTGCTGGTATCGCGAGAAGAGAGCGAGATGGAACTGGTTCCGGGACGGTGGCGGGAGCAATGCGCTGATTGGCCGCTTACCGGAAGTTGTTTTTGTAGGGGTTCCAGAGACACAAACCTAAAACGAGAGGCTCAGAAGCGCCTCAGTGGTGAACGAAGAAGGCGGTCCAAGTAGTTGGCGCCGGTTAAGATATTCATCAACCTCGCTCAGCAGGCCTCGGTTTGCTTGCTGCCTTCCGGTGCTTTGACCGGGGGGGGGGGGGC
>NW_015169264.1:210901-212532 GCF_001447785.1 Gekko japonicus
TGGAGAAAATGGCTGCTTTGAAGGGTGGACGCTGTGGCGTCGTACCATGCTGAGGCCCCTCCCCAACCCCCCCTCCTGGATCCACCCCCAAAGTCTCCAGGTATTTCCCAACACAAACCTGGCAACCCTATGTATCGACCTTACATGGGGATGTGTTTTCGTTAGACTTCGAGGGGTAACAGGACCCCTGTTTTGATTGGCTGCTGCATACTAATACCATAAGGTAAAGGTTCCCTTGCTCGAAAGCCAGTCGAATCCGACTCTAGGGTTGCGGTGCTCATCTCCGTTTCAAAGCCAAAGAGCCAGCGCTGTCCGAAGACATTTCCGTGGTCATGTGGCCGGCATGACTAAACACCAAGGCGCACGGAACACTATTACCTTCCCACTGAAGTGGTACCTATTTATCTACTTGCAATTTCTTGCTTTCAAACTGCTAGGTTGGCAGAAGCTGGAACTAGAGACAGGAGCTCACTCAGTCATGCAGCACCCGGGTCTCGAACTGCTGAACTACCGTCCACAGCCTGCAGTTCAGCGTCTTAACCACTTGAGCCACTGCAGCTCCTGCTAATACCATTACTTGTCTGGAATAGTAGAAAAGAGGCAGAGTCCAGTAGCACCTTAAAGATTTTACGAAATTTATGGCAGGGTATGAGCTTCCCTGAGTCACTGCTCATTTCTGCAGAATAAACAGTTCAGTATCTTTACTGGCCTCCAGCTGGGTCCCGAGAAAGGTTTCTTCACTAACAACAGATGGTGAATTCAAACTGGTGGTAGAACCTGACATGTAGAATTGCATCTTGACCAGATGCTAACTTCCATTCTAATAACTCAGTATGTGTGTTACAAACTTTAAAATGACAAATGTCTGTGTAGCTGCCTATGTGGTAAATGGGTGTGCCCAGGTTCTGTTCTAAGAGATGAAGTCTGTGGCGTTGCTAGAATCAGGCTACAGTCTGGAAGACCCGGATTTAAAATCCCCACAGTCATGAGGTTCACTGGATGACCTTGGATGAATCTCCCTTTCTCAGTCTCCTATTCCCACAGGGCTGTTATAAATGGAGGGTGGAGCCACCTTGGCATCTTGAAGGAAGGACAGGACAAAACTGTGGTAGATAAGGCATCAGCTATTTTATGTTTTGCAGCTTTTCCTGACCTTGTGAGTCAACCTATTGTCAAAAGTCAAGGCAAATATTTTGTTGTATTTTCTTCTTAGGTACAGAAGCTGACATTGTAGAATTGTCTTGAATATGTATATCAAATTTAGCTCCCAGTATCTCAGTCTTTAAGGAGACTTGCAACATGCTTAAATGCAACACATGTAAAACAAGCAATGTTGTTTGATGATGTGAAATGTTCGAATAGCTGTCATGAAAATAAAAATGTGCTTTTTGGAACTGAATTTTGAAAATAAAGGCAGTTCTTGAAAATCAGTGGTATACTTTAAAAAGTAAAAGACTTCTGCAAAAATCCCATGGTATCTGGACACTTAAATATGAAACAGTCTTCATAAAATGCCCAATCCTAGTATCTAGTGGCTGAACTGCACTTTTAAAAAATGATTATTTTTTATGATTTAAAGAGAAGATACTGTGATGGAGGGTAAAAGAGCTATTTAACGTATGTTTCCTGCT
>NW_015169264.1:212565-215050 GCF_001447785.1 Gekko japonicus
CTGAATTCCCACTATGTGGGGGGGGGATACAAGCACCCAGAATTTTGTCTCAAGTCTATTTAAAAACAACTCAGGAGTTACAGTTTTAGGTGGAGAAAAGTTGCGGGCATTCAACAATCCTCTTTTCCCACCCTAAAGTGCTGAGGTGTCTCTTTAGTTGTGTGTACAGAACACTGACATCCAACAGCTGTACCATGCTACAAGGGTAAAAAATAAGGAAAGGATCATGTAACGTGTAGTTCAATTCTACAGCCATTGGATTTGTTTGCCTTGGAGTATGGAATGTTCAATCAAATGGAAAAACAGGAATAATGTCAGAATAACACACTAACTGAAATATTGATGCAACAGTGTTTTAGAAAAGACACACATAAAATCAGGCTGTTAATCTAGGTCATGGATGACTGAGGCACCACAACTGGCCAAGGCAGTAAGCGTTGATTACACCATGGATAAAGCTTGTGGCCCTGGTTATAGTAATGAAATAAGACCTGAACCTTTGTCCTGGGTTGCCAATGAACTGCTGTGACTTCCCTGACTCCATAGAAGAAGGGAAAACCAGTGGAAAATGTGTAGTGAAGGTAGTGTGCAGTGTTTCCTCTAAGCTGAGTTAGTGTGAGCTAGCTCACAGTTTTTTAGCCTCCAGCTCACACATTTTGGTCTTAGCTCAGGAAGGAGGGGCTCCAGAGCCAACTAATTGATGCAGTAACCAAACTGCTCACTCACAACTTTAATGCCAGGAACTCACGAAGTAGAATTTTTGCTCCCAAGACTCCACAGGGAGCATTGGTAGTGTGTGCACTGTACTACAAGGCTCATATTTATTTATTTATGCCCCACCTTTCCATACAAGTGTATGGCATCTTACAAATCAATATGGCAGCCAATGAAGTAAAACTGAGCAGAAAAGCTAAAGCATGTTTTAAAAAACAAATTAATGGTTTCAAAACCTCCCAAATGCCGCTGAGCAAAAACAATGGAAACCTCACCAAAATATCAGTAACCAAAAAGCGGGCTAGCTGATCATTCCTACCTTAAGGAATTTCATCTAAAATTTGGAAAACGGAGAAACATTGCCCAGCACCTACCAGATTGCAGATTCTGCAACAGGTGAGTTTATCCCAGGAGGCATTTCAGCAGGCAAGGCACTGCAATTTCAAAGGCCCTGTCCATGGTGCTCACTAGCCTCCAAAGGCGAGGGCACAAAGAGAACAGCTTTTGACAACCATCTCAGTAAGTGGCACAGAGTGACTGTGTGTTGTGCCAGAGACTGTTTTCTCTTGCCTGTGGCAAGAGTTCTTTCTAATGCACTAGGGTAGTCAAAAGACACTCAACAAGGCCAAGGCACTGTGGTAACATAAATACTTGAATTGCAGAAATAAACCACAATATACATTTGATATATATGATAGGCTGCTGCAGGTTGCAGGACGACGTCGGGTTCTACAATGCCAAGACCACGGCCACACAACCCGGAAAATCTACAACAACTAATGAACTCCGGCTGTGAAAGCCTTCGACAACATATTATTTACATTGTTTTTGGAGTTGCCCTGTGTGTCAGACTGCAGCAATCAGTTCCCAACAGCTTTCATTCAAGGAAGTAAAGTTTATTGAGACATTGAGAGTATGCAGATATCTTAACCATTTTGTGTTAGAAAAGTGCACACAGCAAACAGTTATACATTATCCAAGGAGGCTCCCTGATTGCCCAGGGCCAATCAGGGATCAGGTAGAAGCCTACCAAGGTAACAGGCTACTTTTCCCAAGAGAAATACTACACCAGGCACTGAATGTCATACAGAGATAACAGAAACATAGAAGACACAGCAGAATTGAAACTTAATATTCCAGAGTCACCCCCACTCCCATGGCAGCCAGGGCTTGAGAAAGGCCTAGCTGACACTGGTTAAGAAATTCTGGAATCAGGTACTTCCAGAAATAGAAGAAATCTCAGGTACAACAATCTCTCGACAACATGAAGTAATCCTTCTGGAAATGGGCCCACTGAGTCACTTAGATAAATCTAAACAAACCATGATAGCAACTCTATTGTCGATTGTTAAGGTAGAAATAGCAAGGAGATGGAGAAAAGCAACAGGCTCCTCTTTAATGGACTGGTACAATGGTATAGGGACACATTTTGTTTTAGGAAAATTAGACTAATCCTTGGGACTGCAGAACTTAGATGCTGATTATAAAAACTTTAAAGCGGTCTGGTTCCTGATCATACGGTTTCTTCAAGAAAAGGAAATTATGTCATCCAGTCTTCTCTTTCACGAGCTACTTTATTTTTAAAGAAGGCTTTTAGGAAATACAAGAGTAGTTGTGTAGTTTCTTAGGTAAGTTTTGTTGTAATCAAGGCTTTTTTTGTAGAAAAAGCCCAGCAGGAACTCATTAGCATAATAGGCCACACCCAACAGCAGAAACTCATTAGCATATTATGCCACACCCCTGACAGCACAGCTCATTGGCATATTAGGCC
>NW_015169264.1:215268-216439 GCF_001447785.1 Gekko japonicus
ATGAGTTCCTGCTGAATGTGGCCAACTTGGAAGCCAGCCGGAACTCCGTTCCTGTGCGTTCCTGCCCCAAAATAGCCCTGGTTGTAATTATAGTACTGGAATGGGATTTGTATTATCACACTGGTCTTATTTATTGTATTGTTTTTGTTTGATATTTTAATTAAAAATATTCCAAAAAAGAAAGATCCTGACATCCTTTCAGCTGCCGGGGGCTTCTTACAGCAGCAAGCGTTTCCATCAGCTCCAGGTCCCCAGTGAAGCCCACTTGCAGCTCTCCTCCTCCTCCTCCTATCCTGCTTAAGTGCCGCCTCCTAGGGTAAGTATCACCTGGCAGGTATGCTGGGCCAGGTTCCAGTGCTTGCACCTGACATCCCCCTAGTAGGAAGGAAGGGAATTGATCCCACAGCCACTTGGATGGAACCTAGCTGCCAATATACCCTAAACTCAGATAAGGTTCCCTGACAACATCGTCCCCTACTCTTCCTCAAGGATTTTTTCCCCATGGTGGCACTATATACCATGTCAGGGACCGGATCATGTAGAACTGTATAGCTAATCATTTCAGCCTGGGGCAAACCAGCAGCCAATTAAGATCTTTTAGAACCACTGAGTTGGGCTCCATGTAACTCCATGTAATTTGTATCTACTAACAGCATAGCTGCTGCATTTTGGATCAACTGAAACATCTGAACAGCCTTCATGGCTGTAGTAGAGCACACTGTAGTAATGCAGCCTAGAGGTAAATCAGAACATGGATATCTGTGGCCCATTCCTCACACTGACCAGGGCATAGACAGCAGCATCAACCACATCAGCCTGAAACTATCCTAGGCTGTAAGAAATCCATCTGGATCCATCTTCCTCCAGGACTGGATCATGCTAATAGGTGTCCCATCCCAGTGGTGGTCTACCTGGATCTTTGTAAATCTAATCCTCACTGGACAATGGAAAAGCCATGTCAAAAGAATCAAGGAGATTTCATTCACAGCACATAGCCAGCTGAAGATGCTTGGCTGAAACATACTGAACTTGGTCAACACAGAAAGTATGTCAGCTGCCTTGCATTTGGGGATGAAGATATTTCGGAATAGCTCCGTGGCAGTCATAGAAGCTATGAAGTCCCCATGGACAGTCACAAAAGGTTAATAGCAGGCCAATTAACCCTTTATCT
>NW_015169265.1:0-544 GCF_001447785.1 Gekko japonicus
AGCATCATGTCTCACACAGTGGCCAACGACAAGGCATTGAGGCCAAGGCCTTCCTAAGAACAGAAGAAGAGCCCTGCTGGGTCAGACCAGTGGTCCATCTAGTCCAGCATCCCGTCTCACACAGGGGCCAACCAGTTCCTCTGGAGGGCCAACAACAGGGCAGAGAGGCCGAGGCCTTCCTAAGAACATAAGAAGAGCCCTGCCGGATCAGACCAGTGGTGCATCTTGTCCAGCATCATGTCTCACACAGTGGCCAACGACAAGGCATTGAGGCCAAGGCCTTCCTAAGAACAGAAGAAGAGCCCTGCTGGGTCAGACCAGTGGTCCATCTAGTCCAGCATCCTGTCTCACACAGTGGCCAACCAGTTCCTCCAGACGGCCAACAACAGGGCAGGCCGAGGCATTCATTAGAACATAAGAAGAGGCCTGCTGGGTCAGACCGGTGGTCCATCTAGTCCAGCATCCTGTCTCACACAGTGGCCAACCAGTTCCTCCAGACGGCCAACAACAGGGCAGGCCGAGCCATTCATTCGAAAATAAGAAG
>NW_015169265.1:929-16829 GCF_001447785.1 Gekko japonicus
CAGCCATCCCTTCCTGAGCTAAGACAGAAATGTGTGAGCCAGAGGCTAAAAAACTGTGAGCTAGCTCACACTAACTCGGCTTAGAGGGAACACTGAACACAACAGATCTCTTGAAGCTTTCTGACCAAGCTCGGTTCTCTCTCTCTCTCCCAAGCTGTTCTGTCTTCCTCGAACTGCCTGCTGTCAGTAGCGCTTTATTAGAATCAAGCAGGCTCACACATAGTACAGTGAAAACGTTACAAAATGAAGACGCCTAGAATCACACTATGTTAATAGCAGAACGTTCTTTACGCTAAAACTCTCCCATCTTGCCCGAATGTTGCAAAGTTTGTGCTCTCAGTAATTCAGCAGACTCATGCAGACTCAGCACACTCTGTGCACTGCTTGCCAATCTCCCGGTGAGAACCTGAACTCGCCCGGGCGCAATGTTCCCTCTAAGCTGTGGAGTCTTGTGAGCAAAAACTCTATTTTGTGAGCTACTGGCATTAAAGTTCTGAGCGAGCAATTTGGCTACTGCGTTAAATCAGTGTGCTCTGGAGCCGTCCTTCCTGAGCTGAGAAAAAAATCTGTGAGCCAGAGGCTAAAAAACTGTGAGCTAGCTCACACTAACTCAGCTTAGAGGGAACACTGGTCCTGGGCATGCCTTACGGGAGTTGTTCATATTCCCACAGGGGGAGGGAGAAAAATTTCTCGTAGTCAACTCTCTCCACCTCATGCATAATTTGATCAACCTCCATCATGTCCCCCCTTATCTCTTTGTTAAACCGAGAAGCCCCAGACCCTTCGGCCTTTCCTCCTGGGGAAGGGGCTCCAACCCCCTTGTTAAGTCGTGCGCTTAACAACGAGTCGGAGAGTGATTTCAGCAAGAATGCGGTTTATTCTTCAGCTCAGTTACTTCTCCGTTACGGTACAACAATCGCCAGCCAGAACCCATCATCAGAACCAAGACATACACTGGCTGCTCTGTATTTAAACATTCCCGGCTAATGTAGCCACACCCACTGTACAATACGCAACCTATGAGGTTGAAGCAATAAGGACCAATCACAAGCGATCCCGCTCTGCACGGTGATTGGCAAACATATTCTGGGCTAGGGCTCCTATTGGTTACATTAGGATCCTAGCCCAGGGCGAAGCTTAACATTGACTCTCAATGGCACAGTTCACAACGCAGTTATATATACACTTCAATACATAACACCCCTCATCCTCTTGGTTGCCCTCCTCTGGACTTTTCCCAGCTCTGCAATGTCCTCTTTGAGATATGCTGGGAATCGGTCAGCGTGGCGCATCTTTCAAGATTCAAAAGGGGAGCCGAGGTACACGCGGGGTGGCATGATTTTTTTTTGTTTTTCTTACATTGTAATGGCACTTGAGAATTATGGAAATGCTCGTTCTTCCTCTACCTTGCTTGATTGGCACACAGTTTAATTTGAGCTAATCAGCTCGAATGCTGAGGAGGCAAAGGGAAAGTGCAGATCTTGGCTGATTGCAGCTTGGAATCTATTCTGTTGAAGTACTGCAAACGTATCTTTTTGAGGAGGAGGAGATTGGATTTATACCCCACCCTTCACTACCCAAGGGAGTCTCAGAGCGGCTTACAAACTCCTTTTCCTCCCCACAACAGACACCCTGTGAGGTAGGTGGGGCTGAGAAAGAGAGCGCTTTCCAGAACTGCCCTTGAGAGAACAGCTCTGAGAGAAGAAGAAGAGGAGGAGGAGATTGGATTTATACCCCACCCTTCACTACCCAAAGGTGTCTCAGAGCAGCTCACAAACTCCTTTCCCTTCCCCTCCCCACAACAGACACCCTGTGAGGTCGGTGGGGCTGAGAGAGCTCTTGACAGAAACTGCTCTTTTTCAAGGACAGCTCTTATCAGAACTACGGCTTGCCCAAGGTCATCCAGCCAGGTGCAAGTGGAGGAGGAGTGGGGAATCAAACCCGGTTCTCCCAGATTAGAGTCCGCGCACTTAACCACTACACCAAACTGGCTGTCAGCAGAATTTGCATACCCCTCCCCAAAAAACAAAACTACCTCGATCATAGCGTTTTCTGAGTACCAAATTGCTGGGACAAACAACCCAAGAGGGCTATTGGCTCCATGTGTTGCCTGTGCGGGGCTGTGGCTCAGAGGCAGAGTATCTGCACAGAGAGGAGAAGGTCCCAGTTTCAATCCCCAGCATCTCCAATTAAGGATCATATAGTAGGCAATCAGGGCTGCCGAGGAGGGGACAGAATTCCTGGAGGGTCCCTGAAACCAGCATCATGATGCATACCTCAAATGCATTTCAGTTTATTTTACTTCTACTGTAGTTCTGCACTGCAGCCACTAGGGGCGCATGGAAGGCAAAGCACAGTGAACGGCAGGAGCTCTGGCTGTCTGCTCGCCATGCCTTTCTGCATACAGCCAGTTTAGTGTAGTGCTTAGTAGTGTGGACTCTAATCTGGGAAAAACTGGGTTTGATTCCCCACTCCTCTTCCACATGCAGCTGCTGGTGTGACCTTGGGCAAGCCACAGTTCTCTCAGAGCTGTTCTCTCAAGGGCAGTCCTCAAAAGAGCTCTCTCAGCCCCACCTACCTCACAGGGTGTCTGTTGTAGGGAGAGGAAGGGGAAGGGGTTTGTAAGCCGCTCTGAGACTCCGAGTGAAGGGCGGGGTATAAATCCAATCTCCTCCTCCACTGCCTCCTCCTCCTTCCATTGACAAGTGTGGTCCCTCTAACCTTTCTGCATAGTTTACTACAAGGAGGAAAACCCTTGCAATATCTTCCTTAGGGCTGCCATCCCTCCAATGGGAGCAAGGGTCCCCCCAATTCTGGGGGCCCCAATCCGCCACCAGCCACCTGGCTAGTGGGGGAAGCCCCACCCGGAGAGCCCTGCTGCACCCGACGTGCCCAGTGTGATGATGTTACCTGGAGGTGACGTCGCGCAGGGGACACTCTAGCGAGTGGGGAATCAAACCCGGCTCTCCCAGCTTAGAGTCCGCACTGCTAACCACTACACCAAACTGGCTAGAGCGGCCCCTGCACGACGTGCCCGGTGTGATGGTGTCACTTCCAGGAGACACCATCGCTGTGTGTGCGCCTTGTGCATGTGCCGGAAGATCCCGGGAAGCCCCCCGGAGCCCCCTGCCAGCAGACAGTCAGCACCCGGCAACCCTAATCTTGCTACACCCATCAACCGTGCCAGCACTGGAGTCAGGCGAGACCAGCCAATACAGTTCATGGGTGCGACAGTCATTCCCCGCTCCTCCACATGCAGCTGCTGGCGTGACCGTGGGTCAGTCACAAGTTCTCTCAGAGCTGTTCTCTCAAGGGCAGTCCTCGAAGGAGCTCTCTCAGCCCCACCTACCTCCCAGGGTGTCTGTTGTGGGAAGGGGAAGGAGATTGTAAGCTGCTCTACAGCCCCACCTACTGCACAGGGTGTCTGTGGTGGGGAGGGGAAGGGGAAGGAGTTTGTAAGCCACTCTCATTCCCCGCTCCTCCACATGCAGCTGCTGGCGTGACCGTGGGTCAGTCACAAGTTCTCTCAGAGCTGTTCTCTCAAGGGCAGTCCTCAAAAGAGCTCTCTCAGCCCCACCGACCTCACAGGGTGTCTGTTGTGGGGAGGGAAAGGAGTTTGTAAGCCACTCTGAGACTGCTTCGGGTAGTGAAAGGTGGGGTATAAATCCAATCTCCTCCTCCTCCTCCTCTTCTTCTTTGCCACGATGCAGCCTCCTAAAAAGTTCATTATATCTAGCAGCCTATGGTTTCCTTCTTTCTTTCCTTCCACCCAGCTCCATAGTTCAGTCTGTGCAGCTGGATCTTGGAAGGGGGCCGCCCTGTTACCGTGTTGTAGCAAAATAAAACAACCGTTCCCTCTCTTTTCGTTAATTTCTCTTCCCCTTCCCCACTTTTCTCCTTCCTGTTATAATCTGCCTTTATTTCTCTTTCCCCTTTTCTAACCCTCCTCCCCTTTATTTTTCAGTCTTGGTTTCAACTCCTGATCGGCAACTTAAAGGTCAAGGTTTCCCTCGCTCGAAAGCCAGTCGAATCCGACTCTAGGGAGGCGGTGCTCATCTCCGTTTCCAAGCCGAAGAGCCAGCGCTGTCCGAAGACATCTCCGTGGTCATGTGGCCAGCATGACTAGACGCTGAGGTGCACGGAACACTGTTCCCTTCCCACCGAAGCGGTGCCCATTTATCTACTTGCAATTTCTTGCTTTCGAACTGCTAGATTGGCAGGAACTGGGGCTAGAGACGGGAGCTCACCCCGTCACGCGGCACCGGGGTCTCGAACTGCCGAACTAGGGACCTTCTGGTCTGCAGCTCAGCGTCTTAACAACTGAGCCACCACAGCCTCTGATGGGCAACTTGGAGTGCATTTAATAGCAGCATGGCAGCACTCGCTGTAACTAAAGCAGTCCTTTAAAGAACTGCAGAAACAGAGTGCACTTTTTTGCTTCCGAATATTTCTCTCCCTGGTGAGCAAGACAGGGTAGCATAGCCTTGCCAGCCTCCAGGTGCTGCCCGCAGGGATCGTTTCATAGAAAAAGAGCTAGGGGAACTCATTAGCATAACTCATTAGCATATGCCACACCCCCTGACATCACCGGAAGTGTGTCATAAGGCCATACACCCTGCCCCCAATGGTCCCGGCCGCCACTGCCGGCCTTGCAGCTCCACTGCCAAGCCCCATGAGGGGCCCGGCAGTGGACCTGCAAGGCCGGGGAGAGTGCAAGGAAGCCCCGCAAAGGCCCTCCCTGGCCCCAGGCAGGCAGCGGTGGGGAAACAGAAATGAAGGCAGAATCATTACTTAATGATATGGATGTGGTCTATAGATCATACTCAGGATATATAAAGAAAAATAATCTGCCTGGGGAAATTGTAGTAAGATTCTCGAAGAGGCATCTTTGGGATACAATCCTGAAAGCGGTTGCTGGAACACCCCTGAAAGCAGGGGAAAATACCATCAGAACTCTAAAGGATATTCCATTTGAAGTAAGACAACATAGAAAGAAGTATAAAGAACTTGTGCTTTTTCTTCAGACAAACTCAATTGGATATAAATGGCTATTTCCAGAAGACGTAACTTTCAAGATCAAAGATAAAAAAGAAAAGATTGATTCTGTTTTAAAAGTTCAAGAATTCCTAAGGATTCAGCTGGGAAGGCCAGAGGGTGAGGAAAAAGATGAGGACAGCAAGTCCAGTGGGGAGCTAGACACCGGTTCTTCCGGAGAGGACTCTCTGTCTGAGCAAGGGGCAGCAGCCCCCAAAAGTCCTTATAAGCTGCGGAAGAGAAGGGGAAAGAAGAAGTAAAGGCTGAAGGACTCTGAATTGTGCCTTTGAGACTTTTGTTATGGGATGATTGGGGGACTGTTACTAGACAGTTAATCTAAGCTTTAAAGAAAAAGTGCTATAAATGTTTGACTCAGTTTATAAAGGGATCAATGACGAGAAGACTCAATGTATCTAAACTAGTTGGAGGATCTCCTCTCTTGGGGTTTTAGTTAGTAGTGGGATCTTTACTTTCTCCCGTATATGTAGTTCCCCCTTCCCTTTTCTTCTGTTGTAGTTTTTGTAGTGTTAAAAATAAATAAAGAAATAAAAATAATAATAAATAATAAAAAATCCCCTCCGGGGGCGAAAACATTTTAAAAAAGATATTAAAACACAAATGCCTGTTAATGCAATACCGCTTCATAAAGATCACAATACAAAATAGAACGAACCGCTGGTGGCAGTAACATCCCGGGCCAAGGGAGAACAGTCCAAAGTGTGGCCCCCGTCAGTGTCCAGCATGGCAGGCCGTTGGCGTTAGCATTCAGTTATTATTGTTAGCAGCGGCTCCTAATCAAAGGCCTGGCGGAAGAGCTCCGTTTTACAGGTCCTGCGGAACTGTAAAAGTTCCCGCAGGGCCCAGATGTCTTCTGGGAGCTCGTTCCACCAGTGTGGAGCACCCACTGAGAAGGCCCTCGCGCTGGTAGAGGCCAGTTTGGCGTCTTTCGGTCCAGGGAAGGCCAAACGGTTTTGCGACCCTGACCTCAGTGCTCTCTGGGGGACATGCGGGGAAAGGCGGTCCCACCTTGCCGTCTCCCTCCCCAAACCCACCCTCCCCAGACTCCACTCCCAAAATCTACAGGAATTTCCCAGCCCAGAGATGGCAACTTTAAGACAGGAGGAAGTCGGAATTTGTCGTGTTTTAACTCCAAGCTTTGTATAACCTGAACATGGATTAGCAGCTGATAACAAAACAGTTCAGTCTTTCAAAAAAGAAAACCAGCTTATCGCATTCGCAAATGAAACTATATATTTCAGGAACCTAATAAGCATTTCTGCAATCAAAGTAATTGCTCTCTCTCTCTCCCTCTCCCTCTCTCTCCCAGTATGATGGCTGCAGTTCCTCGGTTCCAGAGAAGGGTCAAGCTCTAATGGAAGCTTTAATTAAAACTAGGCCGACTTTCTTCTGTACTAAGCATTTAAAAGCAAACCACCAGAGAATCCCATTTAAAAGCACAGCCGGTCTGTTAAACTTCAGAGGCTAGCTTCACTTGCAGCAGTTAGCGTTTTCTTTTCAGCCAAATGCACAGATCACCGTGCCGGCTGGTATTGCCGACGACCCGCCACAAATTGCACGTGTCTGGCGTTATGCAGTATCAGGGTTTCCGGTTCATGACCTGAAAGTTTACTCTGTACCCTCAAGTTTCCCCAGTGACGCAGAAAACACAAAAGAACTGGCTATTTGCACCCCGCACCCCTGTCTTCTTGTCGCCGACTTCCTTTGTTTGAACCCTGTAGAACAGGGGTGTCGAACTCATTTGTCATGAGGGCCAGATCTGACACAAATGAGACCTTGCTGGGCCGGGCCACGTGTGTCATAAAATGTAATGCCAGGTAGCAGAGATAGAAACTTTATAAAGGACACAGACAAACACAATTAACGTTTTTTAAAAACTTTAAATAAAACATGTCTCCTGTATACGATTGAGGCAGCCTGGCCAGGAAGCGGGCTCTGGCTGGTTCCCTCCATCCCCCTGGGAGGAGGAGGGGGAGGAGCCTCAGCCAAGGCTTTACCAGACCCTCTCAGTCGCACAAGAGAGGCCTGCCTATCTATCTCTCCTGTGTGACTGAGAGAGTCTGGTAAAGTAAGCTGTGATGTAGCCGCAGCAGCAGAACTGGAAAAGGAAGCAGGAAACAGCCAGGGCCTTGCGGGCCAGATTGTAGCCCTCCAAGGGCCTGATTTGGGGCCACATGTTTGACACCCCTGCTGTAGTATTTTCTCCTACGTGCAATCCTAAAAAGAGTTAGATCTTCCCAAACCCATTGTCTTCCCTGCAAGTGAGTAGAACTCTGTTTAGGATTGCACTGGTTACGATTGACAGCTCAGGGTTGGGAAATTCCTGGAGATTTTGGGGGTGGAGCCTGGGGAAAGCGGAGTTTGGGGGAGGGGAGGGACCTCAGTATGGTATGATGTAATAGAGTCTACTCTCTAAAGCAACCATTTCCTTCGAGGAAACTGATCTCTGTATCCTGGGGATGTCCTGCTACTCCCTGGAGGCTGGCAACCCTATGCACTATAGGTACATAGAATCATAGAATCATGGAAGGGACCTCTGGGGTCATCTAGTCCAACCCCCTGCACAATGCATGAAATTCACAAATCCCTCCCCTTCCACACCCCCAGTGACCCCTGCTCCACACCCAGAAGATGGCAAAAAACCTCCAGGATCTCCAGGCAAACTGGGCATGTTGGCCAATATGAAATTTGGGCCTAAATTAGGTTATGTGATGCACAGAGAGAGAGAGAGAGAGAGTGAGAGAGAGAGCTGCATGCCTCAGAGGTTAAGATGCTGAGCTGCAGACCGGAAGGTCTGTAGTTCGGCAATTCGAGACCCCAGTGCCATGTGACAGGGTGAGCTCCTGTCTCTAGTTCCAGCTCCTGCCAACCTAGCAGTTCAAAAGCAAGAAATTGCAAGTAGATAAATAGGCACCACTTCGGTGGGAAGGTAACAGCGTTCCGTGCGCCTCGGTGTCTAGTCATGCTGGCCACATGACCACGGAAACATCTTCGGACAGCGCTGGCTCTTCGGCTTGGAAACGGAGATGAGCACCGCCCCCTAGGGTCAGATTCGATTGGCTTTCGAGCGAGGGAAACCTTTACCTTTTACGATATTAGGACCAGCTCTCACATATAAATATGGACTAATGGTCTGATTCAGTATAAGGCAGTATAAGACAGCTTCATTCAGGAAGCCACTGTGGCTCAGGGGTAGAGCACCCGTTTGGCATGCAGAAGGTCCCAGGTTCAATCCCCGGCATCTCCAGTTAAAAGGACCAGGTAGGAGGTGGCTTCCGGTCTGGCTCCCGCGAATGGCGGACGCATCCTCGGGTCTGAGTAGAAGACCGACCTGCATGGACCCGTGGTCTGATTCAGTATCAGGCAGGTTCATGTGTTCATGCATGTTCAAGCTGCTGCTGGACTTGGAACCAAACGTGTCTTTGCTTTTCCAGCTCTCTGCTTCGGGATGATGGGTATTATTTTGTCCCAATATTTCCCTTTGTCCCTGATGGATTTTTCAAGTTGTCCTCATTTACGAGCACCGTGATTTTTCTACAAAAGCGACCGTTTGCCAGAGGTTTCCTCCTTAATTCTATTTTGGGAGTCGCCTGCCAAACTCTGACAGCCCGATTGCCTTCCCTGAATGCTCAATTGCTTCCCCGAGCTCTAATTTACAAAAGGTGCAATGAAAGAGGTCGCCTCTCCTGTTGACAAGCAAGGCACAGATTCGGATGAGGACAAATGTTTGGCGAGGAAACGGAGGGCTTTCGGAATCTACCGTGCGTGTCGGTTAGCCAGGGGCCCGCTGTGCCAACATTTACCCTAACGGGCCTCGATTTCTCCGTAGCCTCAGCAAAAGGACGCCAATACAATTTAAATGTTGCTGGATTGGTTGCTGAACCTGAAAACCCAAGCTGTGAAAGTGACTGAGAGCGCTTTCTTACCACCTCTGCTTACTGTTGCCAACTCCTGCTTGGGAAATACCTGGAGATTTGGGGGTGGAGCCTGGGGAGGACAGGGTTCGGGAAGGGGAGGGACCTCAGCCGTGTACAATGCCACAGAGTCCACCCCCCAAAGCAGCCATTTTCTCCAGGGGAGCTGTTCTCTGTTGCCTGGTAAAGGTAAAGCTTCCCTTGCTCGAAAGCCAGTTGAATCCGACTCTAGGGTTGCGGTGCTCATCTCCGTTTCAAAGCCGAAGAGCCAGAGCTGTCTGAAGACGTTTCCGTGGTCATGTGGCTGGCATGAATAAACGCCAAGGTGCACGGAACGCTATTACCTTCCCACCGAAGTGGTACCTATTTATCTACTTGCAATTTCTTGCTTTCAAACTGCTAGGTTGGCAGGAGCTGGAAGCAGAGACGGGAGCTCACTCCATCATGCGGCACACTGGGGTCTCGAACTGCGGAACACAGCCTGCAGTTCAGTGTCTTAACCACTTGAGCCACCGCAGCTCCCTGTTGCCTGGAGATTGTTATAATTCTGGGAGAGGTCCAGTCCCTACATGGAGACTGGCAACTAGTGTTTCCTCTAAGCAGCTGAGTTAGTGTGAGCTTGCTCAGTTTTTTAGCCTCCGGCTCACACATCTCTGTCTTAGCTCAGGAAGGATGGCTCCGGAGCAAACTGATTTATGCAGCAGCCAAATTGCTCGCTCACAATTTTAATGAGATACGAGCTGTGCCTACATTACTGTGGAAATCGGGTTCCATTTTCAGTCGTACAACTGAAGAAGATTGCTTTGAAACGTCTGGTATACCTGGGAAGGACGTCTTCGGCTGTTAGAAGTTTATTTGTGCTTTGGGACATCCTCTGACCTTTTTTGTGGACTTTGAGGTCTTTTGGACACTATTATATTCAAAGGATATAGAGGAGTCTCTTGTTGGGTATTTTCCACAATCATCAAATTGTATTTTGAATTTGCAAACAGTGTTTTTGAATTGTGACCACCAATTCTATTGTAACTTCAATTTATTATTATTGTATTGCAATAGACTGATGTCTACTGTTTACTTGTCAAAGTTGTGTATCTTTTGATGGTTTATATTTTTCCATTCTACACACGCTTGCGGTCCCTATTGTTTGCCACCACCTCCTG
The DNA here is from genome assembly GCF_001447785.1 of Gekko japonicus. Lineage (NCBI taxonomy): Eukaryota > Metazoa > Chordata > Lepidosauria > Squamata > Gekkonidae > Gekko > Gekko japonicus. Next base: position 11,056 of record NW_015169265.1, read on the forward strand.
TGGTAGAGAATTCCATGTGTTAATCGCTCTTTGGGTGAAGAAGGACTTCCTTTTATCCGTTCTAATCGGACTGCACAGCAATTTCATGGAGTCCCCACGAGTTCTTGTATTATGAGAAAGGGAGAAAAGTACCTCTTTCTCTGCCTGCTCTATCCCATGCATAATCTTGTAAACCTCGATCAGGTCACCCCTCAGCCGTCATTTCTCCAAGCTAAGGAGCCCCAAGCGCTTTAACCTTTCCTCATAGGGAAAGTGTTCCAGCCCTTTTATCATTCGAGTTGCCCTTCTCTGCACTTTTCCCAATGCTATAATATCCTTTTTGATGTGTGGTGACCGGAACTGTACACAGTACTCCGAATGAGGCCGCACCATCAATTTATACAGGGGCATTATGATACTGGCTGATTTGTTTTCAATTCCCTTCCTAATAATCCTGAGCAGAGCATTGGCCTTTTTTACTGCAGTCGCACACTGCCTTGACATTTTCAGTGAGTGAGAATAAAACAACCATGTGCCATGAAGGGCAGTCACCAAAGCTACTGTTTCTATCATGCGTCATGAATCACAGATAAAATGAGTGTCAAGTGGCCGGACTCCTGTGCAGTCAAAACAAAAAAATAAATAAATCCAAAATATCTCCTGAGCTCTTCTAATTAAATCATGAAACCGATTCATTAGGGCTACTTGAAGAGTTCCTTCTCTAGGAAACTATAGCGGTGATTATCAGGCCAGTTTGGTGTAGTGGTTAAGAATGTGGACTCTAATCTGGGAGACCCGGGTTTGATTTCCCACTCCTCCACATGCATCTGCTGGCATGACCTTGGGTCAGTCACAAGTTCTCTCAGAGCTGTTCGCTCAAGGGCAGTTCTCTCAGAGCTCTCTCAGCCCCACCCACCTCACAGGGTGTCTGTTGTGGGGAGGGGAAGGGAAAGGAGATTTGTAAGCTGTCCAGAGACTCCTTCGGGTAGTGAAGGGCGGGGTATAAATCCAATCTCCTCCTCCTCCTCTTCTTCATCATCGTCTTTGTCTTCTTCATCATCTTCTTCTTCTTCTGTATCTGCAAGAATGCAAGCAGGGGCTATTATGAGATGGGGTTATTCGGCAAGTGGCCTAGAATACATATTCAGCTCCTTTTAAATTCGTGCAGAAGAGGATCGTGTAAGCTTCCCATGTATTCCTCCTTGACAGCACAAGAGGAAAGTATAAAAGATGTCCCCCCAAAAGTGGTGGCAGAAGACCCAAACATCACAGAGGATTTACACATCCCCCCCCCCAAGCGATGTCTTCACCGCTGTGATCTAGGGATTTGATAGCTGACGGAGCTGAAGCCGTGAAACGTGGCTTTCTCTTCCCTGGCTGGATCTGCAGACTGCTGTGCTCTGCCTCACATTGCTACATTAAAAATATTCCCCTCTCTTTTTTTATTAATTCTCTCCATAATTTTTTTAAAAGATGGGTAGCCATGTCGGTCTGTCTGTCTCCTCTCTCTTCTTGGGGCTCCCCCACCGTTCTCATCTTCCTCACTTGTAAGCTCCTGTTTGTTTAGTTCCCCTCCTGTTCCACACGTGTTTTGCTCTCTGTAGTGGCCAATTTGATATCACACCGGTTTAAGTCCGGCAAAAAACCCGCAGTTTAAATCTGAAGGGAGATATTCCGGACACAAAGCAGTGTAATATCGAATTGACCACTAGAGATGCAGAACAGAAGAAGAAGAGAAGAGGAGAGATTGGATTTATACCCCGCCCTTCACTTGGAGTCTCAGAGCGGCTTACATTCTCCTTCCCCTTCCCCTCCCCACAACAGACACCCTGTGAGGTGGGTGGGGCTGAGAGAGCTCTGACACAAACTGCTCTTTCAGGAACAGCTGTGCCAGAGCTTGTGACTGACCCAAGGTCACATCAGCAGGTGCAAGTGGAGGAGTGGGGAATCAAAACCTGTTCTCCCAGATTAGAGTCCATGCACTTAACCACTACACCAAACTGGCTCTCCAGTTTAAAAACATTAAACACCTGGAAGAAAAAGGAACTTACAAGCAAGGAAAATTAGAAAGTGGGAAAGCCTTTGGTCTCCCTTCTCTGTAACTGTCTTTTCCCTCTGAATTTTGGCCTTCTACACCAACAGGAAAGGCTCCCTCCCACTGTCTTGGGATGTTTGCATGTTTAAACAAGTATTAAATCTTACTCCCCTCTACATGGAAAAAGGAAAATGCACCGTTCCGGCGAGTCTGTTCAGAACTTAGCTCTCAACGCCCTGAATGTACCACCAGGTATTCATTGGATTAGTGCTAATTAATGTAACTCTGAGTAATCACGGGATTAGAATTCATTAATGTCATGGCAGGTAAGCCCAGGCTCATTTTAATTAGAGTTTTAGAGGGATAGTTAAAATTTTATTCCTCTAAACAATGAGTGATGGAGCCCAGTCTTTTCTGAACCTGAAACAATCTACGTTTACAGAGGTGCCAAACGCAGCATAAAATGATCAGAGACAAATACATGGTGCGTGATGGAGAAAATATTTCCAAATTCTGGGAGGCGACATATACCATTATGTGCTGTGAGTGTGCAGTTCAGTTGTCAGAAACCCAGCCAGGACTACCCCCTTCAGGGCTCACTCAAATCACTTGCAAAGGAAGATCTAGTTTCTGTTTCTTTGAAAGTAGCCTTCTGTTGGTCAAAGTTTGACAGCTCCCCCCCCCCCGGTTCTTTTAACAGCTGCTTGTGATATTAAAAAATCTATCCAGGGAATCTCTTCCTGTATTGAAATAGAATTACCAGGAAAACATCTTCATGTTTGTTTGCAGGCTGCTGCTAGAAGCACAGGAACAAAGCCCTATAGGAAGCAGGCAATGCCGGGGAAACTTCACCGTGGCTGCGATCACACGGAGCATTAGGCATGCTAGAGAGACGGAAGATAGGTGGATTTTCCAGGCGCAATCTCACCGCCACATTTGGGAAGCGTAGAGCTCCCGTGGCTCACCCGAGGCTTCACTCCAAAGATGCGCGGTAAAAAACTAGTACCTCGGAGGTACTAGTTTCCGGAAACCGCGGGGCAAGGGCAGGTGCGTGATCGCGTTTCTGGTGGAATTCCATGGCATCCGGTGCCCGCCCATGTCCTCTCGCAAAAAGGTTCCCCCCCAAGTGTTCTCGGGATGCGCACAAGCGTGCGTTCCTGCCCCAAAATAGCCCTGGGAAGCAGGCAATGCCGGGAAAACCTCACAATGTACAGTTACTAATGGGGTTCTTTTTAGATATTTTCTCCACAAGATGGGAGTGAAAACTGTTGGAGGGACTGACTCAGCATGCCTGGACACTGGGGGTGTGCCACATCACTCTAAGTGTGTAGAGGTGTTATCCCCTTGAATGGGATCTTTCTCTTTGTCTTAACCTGGGAGCTCCACTCTGACCCTTGCTCTTTCTTTCCCTTTGTCCTCTTACTCACTTCACATGGCTTTCCATGCAGACACATGTCTCTGTAGAGACGATGCCCTTATACTCCCACACACATGATGCTGGACTAGCTGCCCATTTGTGATAGGAGAAGTACTGTTTAGATTAGGCTTCTTTCTCTCCTTTCGACTGCAACCTGAATGTGAACTGGATCTACTTGAATGGATATAAGGCTGCAATCATACACACAATTAGCCCCGACATAGGTGCGAATGCCGGGTGGATTTAAAGGGCATGATTAGACAGCAGCATCTGGGAAGCGCCCTACAGCCGTCGGCAACCCGTTCTGCTCCGCTGCAGAAGTGGAGTTAAAGTGGCGATGCGACGGTGGCAGCAAGCAAGCAGGGCCGGAGGGGCGATCCCTGGTGGCCGACAGAGGAAAGAAACATCAAGCGACTGCCGTCAAAAAGGGCACGCGATGACGTCGAGCACGGGCACAGCGGAGCCGGAAAGGACGTTTCTGAGGCCGGAGGAGGGCGTGAGTCGTGCACCCCAAAGCCAACCCGCCCGAGTGCCGGAATGAATATCCCACCGGAGAATGCCGAAGAAAAAGACCTAAAAAGAGCCGAGCCACGAAGAACACCAACCACCACTGGGTGCCGGTAGGTAGTCCCACCCCCGTACAGAAAATGTGGCCCTAGTTAGGGAATAATGTGATTAGCACCTGCCTGTAAGCCGCTCAGAGACCCCTTGAAAAAGGGGTTCGAGCGGGATATAAAGTTTTTTAAAAAAAGACATCGGGGAAAATCTGGTAGTAAACGGGTTGCGACGGGCCACGGATGGACTTTCCCGTGTCTGATCGCTCCAGTGCTCTCTCATGGCGTCGGGATGGGTCTGATCCGGCCATGCCCACTTCATGACATTGTTTCCCCCCCCCTGCAGTACGCGCGTCATCACACACTCCATAGGGAGCCCTTGGTGCAGAGGTGCAATTCATCGATTCCTCGTTTAAGCACATGGGGGGGGGGAAACGGCACAAAAAACGAAAACGACTCACAGTTACGTCTGATCACACACTGTCGGGCTGCGCCCACAGCTTCAAAAGGAGGTGTGATCATACAACTGTGGGTCACATTTCTCCGGAGGAAATAACCTCGCTTCCCCCCCATTTTTTTGGGCGCGTGTGACCGCAACCAAAGTTTACCTTTTCTGTAATATACTTCTTGGGAGATTTATTTACTTCACTCATGGTTCTATGACGGGGGGGGAACAGTGCTATATTAACCAAATATCCCACTAAAAACTGCCTGAAGGAATGAATCTATAGAATGAGCTTGGAATACAGCACAGAATCTAAAGTTGTGGCCGTCCGAAACCAAGAGCCTTGCAGCCCCTTAAAGACCACAGGGTTTGCTTGTGGTTTTTTCCCCCCTGTGGATATCTGTGATCCCTTTTGTTTTGTGCTGTATCTATTGGGGATGTAGACATATGATGGAGTAAACAAGTATTTCTATATTAATGATCACAGTCATTATAAGAAATTAAATAGTTTATGTATTTACAGAGGTTCAGCCTACAATAATGTCATGTTACTTTAAGAAAGAAATGTTCAATATGCAGCTGCATGTTATTAACTAGTATATTTATAGTGTCTGGATCCAGTTAGTTGTAGAGAGCATTTGCCAGCCAGAAAATGAAGGCTTTAGCCGGGTGAAATAGTATAGAGCATTTGCCAGCCAGAATAATGAAGGCTCTAGCCAGATAAAATATAATAAGGACTGGATTGCTGCTACCTAAATAAGTTAGTGTGTATGGAGAGCATGGCCAGTAAAATCCAGGAGGCCTTTTTGTACCTACAGAGGATTGGCTTGCTCCAGAAATAAACACTTATTATGGAACCAGAAGTAAGTTTCCTATAAGTTAAATTATTACAAAAACTAAATTATTATAAGTTTAAAATAACTATTTTCCATGTAGCTTCATGTGGAGTTTTATTGATTATGGTTTATTTCAGGATATTATGAAGGAAATTAAGAATTTACAATGCTGAGCTGGATTAAGAAACTGACACCTCCTTTAAATATTGGATTACATCTGAGGAAGACTATAAAGTTGAAATGAGTTCACAACCGGGTACTCATTATGTTGGACTATGTGTTTGTTCAGTCGCACAGTCGAGTCCGAATCTTCGCAACCCCATGGACCAGATCACGCCAGGCCTTCCGGTCTTCCGCCGTCCTCTGAAGTTTGCTCAATTTCATGTTCGTTGCATCTATGACACTGTCTAACCATCTCATCCTTTGCCGTCCCGTCTTCTTTGACCTTCAATCTTTCCCAGCATCAGGGTCTTCTCCAGGGAGTGCTCCCTTCTCATTTGGTGGCCAA
>NW_015169265.1:17846-31133 GCF_001447785.1 Gekko japonicus
ACTCTCAGTCTGGGGCAAGGGATGCTTCTTGGTGCTTGGGGGCGGGTCTTGGTGCTTGGGGGGGGGTCTTGGTGCTTGGGGGGGGGCAACAGTGGGAGGGCTTCTAATGTCCTGGCCCCACTGCTGGACCTCCTGATGTCCCCTGGTATTTCTGGCCACTGTGTGACACAGAGTGTTGGACTGGATGGGCCTTTGGCCTGATCCAACATTGGCGTCTCTTATGTTCTTATGTTCTTATGTAAGTTCTAAAGTTCAACGCACTGTCAAAGCGCCATGTCCTTTTTGATGTTTCCCTCGGCCTTCCCTTGGTGTGAACAAAGCTTTATTACACTAAAAAGGGGACCTCTGCAGGGTTTGGCATCAAGCATTCAGCGGGCGTGTCACAGCTCAGGTGGGGTGTCACCTGATGCTGCCACCACTCTGGATTTAGGTTCCCTTGAGAAGGCCCAGAGCCCCCTCCCAAGACCTTCAGACCTCCCTTTTGGCCGAATAATAGGCATGAGGACCAGGCAGAGTGAAGCAAGGAAAAGGTGTATTTTTATAGGAGGTCAAACAACAAGGTGCAGAATAATAACAGTAAGTGGGTGAAAATAAAAGAAATCAAATGCCCTAACGCGTCTAAATATATACTGTCCCTAGCTCACTATTCCAAGTGACACCAGACTACTCACCCTTCCCTCAAGATGAGGGTTTCTTCCTGCAGCAGTCTTCCTTCTGCCTCTGCCCTCTGGAAGAAAGAACAGCTTCTGCTCTGGCACCAGCCCTTTTGTTCCCCAGCCCTCTTCTTCCCTATTGGTCAATTTTGGCTCGAAAACCTCCCAGGGGCTTTTGGGAGTTGTAGGCTCAGCCTCACCTACTGCTAGCCAGGCTCCCTGGGCCTAGTAGGCCTCTGGTGGCACAGCCCAAATCATGACAGGTGGGACAGGAGAGGCCGCAAGTCTGGTTAAGTCACAGTCACAATAACTCTACTGCCCCCTGCATGTAGGGTGAAGTTCAGAGGTGCTTTCTACCTACACCATCAAGTATCTCAGACTTGAGGCAGACAATGGCTTTACAGCAGCATGATGGGTAGTTATTGTTCGTGGTGTGCACACACATCTCCTTTTACCAGCTGTTCCCTTTTGACAAACACGTTTCTGAAGTACTACAAAGACCATTTGTAACCAGGCCGAAGTGTAGGGTTGCCAAGTCCGGACTTACCTGCCGGAGGGGGACTTTGGCTTTGCTCCCGGTGCGCAAAGCGCGCACGCGCCACATGCACGTCACAGGAAAGTGATGTCATTACGCCAGGCACACTGGGGGCAGGGCACAGCCCCCAGCGTGCCCGGCGTAATGATGTCACTTCCCTGTGACGTGCACACGGGGATGGGGTTTCCCCTGGGGCCCGATTCCGCGGGGGCAGAAATCGGGCCTCCAAAGTGGGGGGAAATCCGCCCCCAGGGGGATTTGGCAGCCCTACCGAAGTGCGAAGATGCTTGGGATGCCACAACTCTCCACTGTGGCAAGCTGGTGATGAGAGCTGGTTGTCGGGTTGCCAGACCCCCTGCTGGAGGGTTGCCCTACCCCCCCATCACCAATCAGCTGGCTGGCAAGGGGACTTACCAGGAGAAAGGAGAAAGCCTAGACTTTGTTGCTGTTGTAGGGCTGCCAGGTCTCCCCGGGGGGCGGAAAACCCCCCACCCCAGAGGCCCGTTCCCCGATGCCAGGGAATCGGGCCCTGGGGGGAATCCCGCCCCAGCGTTCACAGGGAAGTGACGTTATGGCTTTCCCTTGTATGGTCGTGGCCCCGCCCCCAGCGTGCCCGGCGTCATGACGTCATTTTCCTGTGACTTGCATGTGGCGCGCGCCGGGAGCCGCACAGGATTCCCCCGCCGGCAAGGTAGGTTACTCTTGGCAACCTCCAGGCAATGCTGTAGTATTTGGGCAAAAACTCTATGGTGGAAGCCAGTTTTGCCGTAGAGTTTTGACCTAAATTCCAGAGCTTCACCCAGAAGTCACTGGCATGATGACATCACTTCCTGTGAGATGCTGGCGATGAGGCCTAGGCCTTTTTTCTCCTCCACATAAGTCCCCCACCCCCCACCGGTTGCCGGAGAGACCTGACAACCCTAACCAGTTGGTAGGTGGGGCTTGGGGATCTTCTGGAATTACAACTGATCTTCAGACCTTACCTTCAAATCTCCAGGTATTTCCCAAGTGGGAGTTGGCAAACCTAGGCAGCTGACATGTCCTTTCCTTTACTGAAACTTCGCAAAGTAGCAGCTCGAAGGGCTCTCAGTAGGGATGGGCACGAACTGGGAAAATGGAGGTTTGTCCCAGTTTGTGCTTCATGAGGTACCACGAACTGGGACAAACTTCCCCCATTTTACAAACCAGTTCAGGTTCATGAGGTTTGTGTGGACATGAACCACACAAACCCACCCGAGAGGTTCACGGGAAGTTCGTGAGGGCGCTTGAGGGTGGCGTGGCACGAACTGAGGTCCGTGAACCACAAACCGGGCCCAGCTTGTGACAGATTTCAGTTCGCAATTTGGTTCGTGCCTCTCCCCAGGGGTCGTTTCGTAGAAAAAGAGCTAGGGGAACTCATTAGCATAACTCATTAGCATATGCCACACCCCCTGACATCAGGGGCCCGGCGGTGGACCTGCAAGGCCGGCGGAAGTGCGAGGAAGCCCCGCCAAGGCCCTCCCTGACCCCAGGCAGGCAGGGGTGGGGAGAGGCAGGGAGGAAGCAACTTACCCTCCCTCTTCTCCTGCCTCCTCCTGGCTGAATGAGGGCTGGAAGCGGGGTGGCCGGAAGCAGGGGGCGGGGCTTTGTCATGTGCCCCGCTCCCCGCACCTCACCCAGGGGAACTGCGATCCCCCGCGATCCCCCCCGAATTGACCTCTGCCTCTCCCTAGTTTTCAGCTCCTTCTCTGCATAGGGTCACCAGATGTCTACTTTTAGAGAACGCGTCCTCTTTTTTTGGTGTCTGTCCTCTTTTTGCCCTCTTAAAAAAAAAAAAAAAAACTGGTGGAAATGTCCTCTTTTTGGGTTGGAAGGTTAGGAATACTCCTAGTCAGCTTCAATAGTTGGGGTATTTAAAGTGAGATTTGTCACAGTGATCACTTGCTTGAAGTAGTCAGTCGGGAAGAAGAAGAAGAGACTGGATTTATACCCCACCCCTCACTACCCAAAGGTGTCTTTAGAGCGGCTTGCAAACTCCTTCCCCTTCCCCTCCCCACAACAGACACCCTTTGAGGCAGATGGGACTGAGAGAGCTCTTGACAGAAACGGCTCTTTTTCAAGGACAGCTCTTATCAGAACTACGGCTTGCCCAAGGTCATCCAGCCAGGTGCAAGTGGAAGAGTGGGGAATCAAACCCGGTTCTTCCACATTAGAGTCCGCGCACTTAACCACCACACCAAACTGAAATATGTCCTTTTTGTTTTTCAAAATATGGTAAACCTAGCACAGTCTTTTTGGTAGGGCGCCCCCTGGCCTTACATCGGGGAAGCGCATTGGTTCATTTCATTTTTGGAAGCCGCTTTGAACACATTCGTGGAAAGGGGGGATAGACATTTTCCAAATCAATAAAACAATCAGAATTCTGGATGTTCGCTCTTGGAAATGTCATTTCACTTCTTAAATGCTATCTGCACAAATACTTGCTCTTCTGTTTTTTTAAAAAACCTTTTTTAAAAAAAAAATGTGACCAACAGGAAGCTCTTATAACTTCTGTTACAGTTTGCCGTAAGTTAAAAAAGTTTGTTTATACCTTGAGAGATTTGTATGACATGTAATAATAGATATCAAGATACATGGTTTGAGAATGGGAAGAAAACACAACAGGACAACAAATCGTTTGGGCACAAGGCCTTCTTATTAGTTCACACTTAAAACCCCAATGATACAGTAAGGCCATTCAATAGCAGGGTCCATGATCCTTTGAGGCCCCAAAGTGGTAGGTTTGTAGCAATTCCTTCGTCACTAAATTGGACGATTTACTCAAAGAAAACAGAGCAGTTATTCCACATACAAAAAATATATGATTTTGTATCTTGTTTTTCTCCGTTCTGCAGTAAACTACTATCACTCACAATTTAAGGCACCAGAAGAAGAAGGAGAAGAAGAAGAAGAGGAGGAGGAGAATGGATTTATACCCCACCCTTCACTCAGAGTCTGAGAGCGACTTACAAACTCCTTTCCCTTCCCCTCCCCACAACAGACACCATGTGAGGTGAGAGAGCTCTTTCCAGAACTGTCTTTGAGAAAACAGCTCTGAGAGGACTATGCTTTGGAGCTGCAAGTGGAGGAGTGGGGAAAAGGGCTGCTTTGGAGGGTGGACTCTATGACATTTGACCCTGTTGCACTAGACTATTGTCTAATGGTAACTTGTGAAATTTGTGAATGCTTTGATGGTCTACCCTTGTGTTTTTCATCCTTGTACATTTCATATGCTTGGGGCCCCTATTGTTTGGGTTGTGTGAACTTGGGCAGATCACGAGAGGGAGGGCAGGAAGGGTTGCCTCAGTGCTTAGTTCTCGTGGTCCTTTCTCACACGCCTAGGGAAATGCTGATCGCCAATTTGGGTAAGGAAGCCATTTTTCTCCAGACCGGTTTGGCCAGGGAGCCTGAAGGTTTTTTGCCATCTTCTGGGCGTGGAACAGCGTGTGGAGGGGACGGTATTTGTGAATTTCCTGCATTGTGCAGGGGGTTGGACTAGATGACCCGGGAGGTCTGTTAGCCAAATTGCTTTATTTACAGCAATTGGCAATTTATAAATGGGTTCTTGCCAGTTTATACCAAGGTCCTGTTCCCACCAAGGGTTACCAGTAAAGGATTCGAGGCTGTTGTAGTTAAAATAGATTTCTTTTACTTAAAAATATATCTCATACAAACAATACCGATGCACTCACACATTCAATCAAGTCCCTAAGAATTACAGTATTAAAATAAGCACTTTTGCATTAGCGGGTAGGGGTGATGGTGGGCGAGACTTATCTGTCTTGCAGCTTGGTTGTTCCAATGAAGAATGGAGGGGAAGAAATGGAAACAAAGCGAGCCCACACGACCAGAACCAGCCGGAACGTGTGGGCAGTAGAGGCAAGAGTTGGGGATAGCAAGGGGGACTTAAGAGGGGTAAAAGCAGATAGGGGTCATCTTGGGAGGGATGCTAGTTGATCAAGTAGGAGGGGCCAGGTGACTGGTCCTCTCCTTTTCTAGTGGGTTCAAGAGATGGGTGGTAACCGTGCCAACCTCTTGTCCCACCTACCTGTTAGTCTGTCCCAAAAAACAATCCTATTGGTTGACCATGGGAAGGGGAGGTTACCTGAAGGGGGTGGCCAATATTGTAACCTAAAACCTTACTTGGAGTGTGGCATCTGGACAGGTGTGGAAATCTAGGTGTCAAGATGCTCCATTGTAGTGGTGTTTTTTGTTTTTTTTTGAGCCCCCGGAGGGGATTTTTTATTTTTTTTCCAAACTACAAAAACTATCACAGAAAAAGGGAAGGGAGACTACATATACGGGACAAAGTATAGAAACCCACAACTGACTAAAAACCCAAGGGAGGAGATCCTCACTAGCTTCATTACATCAAGTCTTCACTTCATTTAGATCAGTATAAACTGAGCAGAGGTCATTTCGGGGGGGAATCGCGGGGGATCACAGTTCCCCCGGGTGAGGTGTGGGTGGGCGGGGCACACGATGAAGCCCCGCCCCTGCTTCCAGCCACCCTGCTTCCAACCCTCATTCAGCCAGGAGGAGGCAGGAGAAGAGGGAGGGTAAGTTGCTTCCTCCCTGCCTCTCCCCACCCCTGCCTGCCTGGGGCCAGGGAGGGCCTTGGTGGGGCTTCCTCACACTCCTGTTGTCCTTGCAGGTCCACTGCCGGGCCCCTGATGTCAGGGAGTGTGGCATATGCTAATGAGTTATGCTAATGAGTTCCCCTAGCTCTTTTTCTACGAAATGACACCTGGTTATGGGTCATTCTTCTGCCATGGCTGGCCTCCCCCCCCCCCGTTCCCCCCCAGGGCCTCCCCACACGGGCACTCTTTCTCGACTTTCTCTTCTCAAAGTTGTTGTTCCCATTGCTCACAATAATGGAGGTGTGTGCTTCTTCACCAGGCTTGGCAACTGTGTAGCTGAAACCTTATTCACATGTAAGGCATGTGCAGACATCTTCTATGTGTTGCATCACTACAGGTGACTTAAAGTGCACAGCTTTCTGAGCCTAAGTGTGTGTGCACAGTCCATTGTGTGTAGCAATAAATAGTCCATAAAGCAAATATCAAGCTCATTCTCTAACAGGTCCCATTTCTATGATTCTGTGACAACCATCGACACACACGGGTGCGCTAATCTGCAATACAACTGGACATCCTTTAATATGAACGTTCTATTAGCTGGAGTCAGGTGGGGAAAAGTTTGAAAAACGTTTATCCTTTTTCATTCCCAGCCCGAAGTTGGGAGGCGAGTGGAGGGCGTGGCAAAGCGAGCGCTGTATCCGTCCCCACGCCTCCACGAAGATGCGCGTGTGCAGAAGCCAACCCCGATCCACTGCCTGGCGATGCATTCGAATTGCTCCCTGTCTCTTCTCAGTTTACCTGATTCCGGCACACACATGCCCATAAACATGATAATGAGCTGGAATTATCGCTGCCATCTGACGAAGGGGAAACTGAATGGCTGCCAAGATCAGTGCTGATTGCCGGTGCATCGCCGGGCCGCTCTCAAAATTAAAGTCTTCTTTTAAATCATAAAATTGCTTTGTATCGAGGGGTAATTAGGAACGGCTGCAAAGTGTTTTGTATTGAGTAAATAAGCCGACTCTCTTGCTGCTCGCGCTGATTGGCAAAGTGGGTTGCCTCTTCTTTACGGTGATTACCTAGCCTCTGTAGATGGGGCAATTTATTTCCGACTATTCTCTGAGCGGGGGATTTCGTGTCACATTGGCTGTCTGGCACTCAATCCTGAGAACTTTCTGGACTGAACTTTTTTTTTAAAAGGTAACTTTATGTTCTTTACAGTCTTCTTTTTTTGTGTGAGAATTTTTTTCGTATGCGTGTGTGTCTGCCTGGAAGTAATGGTTGACTTCTGGCGACCCCTAGTAGGGCATGGATGTTTCAGAGAGGTGGCTTACTATTGCCTGCCTCTGTGTCCCAGCCCTGGTATTCCTTTGGAGGTCTCCCTTCCAAGTCGTTGCCGGGGTTGGCCCTGTTTAGCTTCTGAGATCTGATGGCCCCTGGGTTTTGGCCACTGTGTGACACAGAGTGTTGGACTGGATGGACCACTGGCCTGATCCAACATGGCTTCTCTTTTGTCTGGGGCAGTGATGCTCTGTATTCTCAGTGCTTGGGGGGCAACAGTGGGAGGGCTTCTGGATTTCTGGCCCCGCTGGTGGACCTCCTGATGGCACCTGGGATTTGGCCACTGTGTGACACAGAGTGTTGGACTGGATGAGCCATTGGCCTGATCCAACATGGCTCCTCTTTTGTTCTTGAATCTGGGGCAGTGATACTCTGTATTCTGGTGCCTGGGGAGAAACAGTGGGAGGGGCTTCTGGAGTTCTGGCCCTGCAGGTGGACCTCCTGACGGCCCCTGGGTTTTGGCCACTGTGTGGCACAGAGTGTTGGACTGGAAGGGCCATTGGCCTGATCCAACATGGCTCCTCTTTTGTTCTCGTATCTTGGGCAGTGATACTCTGTCTTCTTGGTGCCTGGGGGGAAACAGTGGGAGGGGCTTCTGGAGTTCCGGCCCGGCTGGTGGACCTCCTGATGGACCCTGGGTTTTGGCCACTGAGTGACACAGAGTGTTGGACTGGAGGGGCCACTGGCCTGATCCAACATGGCTTCCCTTATGTTCTTATACTGTTCAGGAGCAGATATTTCATGCAGATGCTTTAGCAAGAGGATACTGATACGGAGTGGTACTTAGCTGCACAGTTTTAGCAGCCTAAGAGGCAGCCTCAACTTAATGTGGATGCTTGCTGTTTCAGGTGGCCTGTCTGACACCTGTTGTGTGCGGACACAACCCCCTGGTGGTCTCCCTCAGATGCCTTGGAGGTGCCAATTTCTCGGTCTGCCAGAAACAATCGTTGAGCCTCCATTACCATCCGCAGAAGGAGCTGCCTGTTCCACCTCCGCGTGATCCATTGCGCCAACTGTGCCTTCCTTTCAGACTCCTCAGGGAGCAGGGGATTCTGCCGCATCTTTGGATCACGCAGTCGCTTCCCAAGCCAGAACTGCAGAAGATTTACCTGCCAGTTTGGTGTAGTGGTTAGGAGCGTAGACTCAAATTTGGGAGAACCGGGTTTGATTTCCCCGCTCCTCCACATGCAGCTGCCGGTGTGACCTTGGGTCACTCACAAGTTTTCTCAGAGCTGTTCTCTCAAGGGCAGTTCTCAGCAATGCTCCCTCTAAGCTGCGGAGTCTTGTGAGCAAAAATTCTACTTTGTGAGCGACTGGCGTTAAAGTTGTGAGCGAGCGACATGGCTACTGAGTAAACTATATTGCTCTGGGGCCCTCCTTCCTAAGCGAAGGCAAAAATGTATGAACCACAGGCTAAAAAAACTGTGAGCTGGCTCACGCCAACTCAGCTTAGAGGGAACACTGGTTCTCAAAAGAGCTCTCTCAGCCCCACCTACCTCACAGGGTGCCTGTTGTGGGGAGGGGAAGGGAAAGGAGATTGTGAGCCACTCTGAGACCCCTTCGGGTAATGAAGGGCGGGGTATAAATCCAGTCTCTTCTTCTTCTCTCCCCACTCCTCAACTCGCAGCTGCTGGATTAGGGGAGGGTGGGGTATAAATCAAATAAGGGTAGGAGGGGTTGCATCAGAGCTTTGTTCTTGCGGCCCTTTCTTAAATGCCCAAAGAAATGCTGATTGCCATTTTGGGATCAAGAAGCATTTTCTTCAGGCCACATTGGCCGGGGATCCTGGAGGGTTTCCCCCTATCTTCTGGGCATAGAGCAGGGGTCACTCGGGGTAGGGGGATTGTGCTGCCCCCAGCCAGCGTTTAACTGTAGTTAAGTAGAACTGCCATATATCTTTAAGAGCAGTTGCCCCTGGGAATTGAAGTCTTTAGTTAGACATCCCAAAGCACCCCTCAGACTGGCTGTTTAACAGTCATTTCCTGCACCCAGAGGCGCGGGATTTGAGTATACAGCTCTCTTCTGTTCCTTTGTCCACTCTTTAAATGGCAAAGGGATCGGAGCACGCAATCTTTTTCACCATGAGCCAGTGAACTGAATTAGATTACAAAGATGTGAATTTCACCAGTTATTCTGCTTGACTGTGAGTGCAGAAATCTTCCGAATGCCTGTGGAGCTTAATAAAAAATGATTTAATTCTGCTTAACTTTGGCCGTGCGTTGAATCACGTCCAGAAGGTGCTGTTGTTGACTTAGCGCCAGACGGAACAGGGATAGTTGTGCATTTCCTGCCTTGTGCAGACTAGATGACCCTGGGTGTCCCTTCCAACCCTATGATTCTATGAACAAGCTGTCACTTCTGGATGCAGAGGGATTTGGACTGCCAGTGTCCAGGTGGGGGTTGGTGCTCTCCTGGGATTACAACTGATCTCCAGGCGGCAGAGGTCATTTTGGAGGGGGGGGCTCTGTGGCATGATGCCCGACTGAGGCCCCTCCCCTCCCCAAACCCCGCCCTTCTTAGGCTTCACTCCCCAAAACTCCAGGTATTTCCCAAGTGGGAGTTGGCCAGTTTGGTGTAGTGGTTAAGTGTGCGGACTCTAATCTGGGAGAACCGGGTTTGATTCCCCACTCCTCCACTTGCAGCTGCTGGATGACCTTGGGCAAGCCATAGTCCTGTCAGAGCTGTCCTTGAAAAAGAGCAGTTTCTGGAAAGAGCTCCTCTTCTCTTCTTCTTTTTCTTCTGTATGGCCTTGGGCAAGCCATAGTTCTGTGAACTAAGAGGGTCAAGCTAACATTATATTATATAAAAATACAAATGTTTATTAAGGTGTACACATGTTAAAACATACAGTGGGTAAAAGAAAGAGTCTAAATTTCAGACTTTAAAAGCTTTTCTAATACAAATACACTTGACGGGTAAACAGTTTTTAACTTAGGACCAAACGCGTTTTGGCCCCTTCGGGCGTTTCTGAATGGTCACTATTCTCTATATTACACTGACACACATCCAAAATACATGTGTAAAAGGTTTTTGTATATATGTATAGATGTATAGATGTTGTTTTCTTATATGCTTTTAGTTATGCTACTAGCTTATATGTTGGGTCATAAATATAGCCATATCAATTCTTCAAATTATTCTGGTATCAGAGATTTAATTGGTCAGGATGTGTGTCACCTTCATCAAAGGTAATGATCAAGTCATAGTTCTGTCAGAGATGGGCCTTGCCATGTGCCCTATGGCACCAATCCATCACTGGCCCTGAAACTGTAAGTGTTCAAAACCCAGGTTTCATATATTCTCTGTCTTCCACTTCTGTAAAAGAAAAGCCAAAAGCCAACATGGTAAAGGTAAAGGTTTCCCTTGCTTGAAAGCCAGTCGAATCCGACTCTATGGGTGCAGTGCTCATCTCCATTTCCAAGCCGAAGAGCCAGCGCTGTCCGAAGACTTCTCTGTGGTCAAGTGGCCGGCATGACTAGACGCCGAGGCACATGGAACGCTGTTACCTTCCCACCAAAGCGGTACCTATTTATCTACTTGCAGTTTCTTGCTTTCGAACTGCTCGGTTGGCAGGAGCGGGGGCCAGAGACGGGGACTCACTCCATCATGCGGACACTCGGGTCTCGAACTGCTGAACTACAGACCTTCCAGTCTGCAGCATACAATGATACTAATACCTGTGGCCCGTAGTTTCCCCTTGAGGTGTATTGTGTCCTCAAATTGTAGAAACGATTTGACTCGGCACGGGAAGCGCAAAGTGGTATTCTGTCGTCGGCCCGTTATGCTGAAGGATGTTTGTGGCATCGCCCGCAGCTGGAAGGTCAATGACGAGAACCGTTCAGTAGCACCAAAGAGTCAGAGAGAATGCCGCGAAAAATGCAGCTTTCTGGGGTGTTTTCTTCCCCTAGCGGGACACATCCCCATCTAAATTTGCAGCGAGAGATTAGCCGGATTAGAAAAGTGATTCCTCCTTCAGGGAGTTTGTACCTTCATCTCCATCCTTCTAGTGGTGCAAGCAGGGAGTCTAGTAATCTCACTCTACGGGACAGAGAGACTTCAAAAGGCCCAGGGTATTAATGTTGTGACTGCCGCAGGGCGCTCCGTGCCCCTTTATAAGTCTTGTCTCGTTGAACGAGGACAGGTCAACCCCCCAAGAGTGGGAGCTCATCACAACGCTTCCGGTTTTTCTCTTTTCAAGCTGGATTTGAAAAAGAGCCACCAAACCAGCCGTCCACTTCCCCCCCGTGATAGTACTGGAATGAAGAATGAGAGGCTGGCTTCTGTTGGCGATGCCGAAGGATCTGCAACGGTTGAATTCATCCTAGTGTACCATGATGTAGCCGTATGGATAGCTGACTTTCTGGCATATTCCGGTGGGAGGTTTGAGGGTTGGGACTTGGGGGGGGGGGCTGAGACATCCTGTGCGCTGCTATGTCACTTCTGGGGACCTGGTAGTGACATGAGGCCGTTCTAGGAATTGTCAGAAATTCTATGGTAAAACCATAGTGTGTCTGACAATGCCTAGATCTACCTTACGTCAATTACTGGTTTTCCCCAGAAGTGACGTAGTGGTGCACAGGCTGCCAATTTCTTTTTAAATTATTTGCATATAGTGGGTCATATATTTGCATCACAGTGGGAGGCCTAGTAGCCTTATGGTCAGTTGAGCTACGAGACCTTCGTGTGACCTAGTCAGTTGACTACAGAAGCACGGTGCTGTCGAGATCAGAGCCAGAGAAAGGGAAATCCCTGTGTGAACATTATCTTGCGTCCAAGAGTTGGTCAGATCCTGATTTGCTTCAACATTCAGTCAGGCTAGGTCAGGGAAATATCTGCAGGGTAAGTGGGCTCTTGCTCAAAGGTAAATGGCTCCATGGATGCCTGGGAGGGAGATGAAGGAGATGAAGAACATGAGCGAGACAAGCTGAACACATGCTATGAGATAAGACTGGAAACCCTGTCACTCTATGGGTGCTTACCTTCCATCATTTGCATGGTGGGACCTCAGACTGGGAATTGGGTCCCAAGCAATGTTCCCTCTAAGCCGTGGAGTCCTGTGAGCAAAAATTCTACTTTGTGAGCTCCTGGCATTAAAGTTGCGAGCGAGCGATTTGGCTGCTGCATAAATTAGTTTGCTCCGGAGCCCTCCTTCCTGAGCTGAGACAAAAATGTGTGAGCTGGAGGCTAGAAAACTGTGAGCTGGCTCACACTCACTCAGCTTAAAGGGAATGCTGGTCCCAGGCCCTGCTTTGGAAAAGGAAATATTTTACGCATTTGTTTTGTAAGCTGATTAACGCTTCGGGTGCCTGTTCATTTAAGCCTTCCTCTACTGCAAAGAGCAGGTTGCAGAGACCCTGGCCGATGCTGCATCTGGCATTCGCTCCACATTTTCTCAACACCGAGGAAAAAGTGCAGGTCAAAAGCACATTCAGATACCCTGGGGCAACACCGTACTGACTGCAAAGTCACCCCTGAATGGCCCTAAATCTATGCAGAAGGTACCATAAAACCCGATGATCAGAGAAAGTGAAAGCAACATGCAAGGCAGAGGGGAATTTCTGTTCCAAGGTGGGTTTGGTACAACAACGGAGGGAAAAGCTGATGCAGAATCGCCCACAGTTTGTCTTCTCTCGCTTTCATTCCCTCACTCTGTCCCTCAACCTTTTCAAGTAAACTAACTTTTGATAATATTATATCCCCCTCATTTTTGGCTTCCTACAAGAAGAATAGTATACCGTATAGTAGTATGACTTCCCAGAGGGCACATACATAGGGCGATTCTACATCTGACATTCGCTCCACGTTTTCTCAACATTGAGGGAAAGGTGCAGCTCAAAACCACATTCGGATACCCCGGGGCAATGCCATACTTTACCTGACAGCAAAGTCACCCCTGAACGGCCATAGAACGGCCATAAATCTATGCAGAAGGTACCATATCTGTCTGTCTGTCTGTCTGTCTATCTATCTATCTGTCTGTCTTCATCATCATCTGTCTATCTGCCTACCTACCTGTTTACCTATCATCCATCCATCTATCCGTCTGTCCATCCATCCATCCGTCTGTCCATCAGTCTGTTCGTCTGTCTGTCTGTCGATCATCATCATCATCATCATCATCATCATCATCATCATCATCATCATCATCATCATCATCATC
>NW_015169265.1:31283-41617 GCF_001447785.1 Gekko japonicus
ATCTATCTATCTATCTATCTATCTATCTATCTATCTATCTATTATCTATCTATCTATCTATCTATCTATCTATCTATCTATCTATCTATCTATCCATCCATCCATCCATCCATCCATCTATTATCCATCCATCCATCCATCCCCTCTCTTTCATCTATCACCAATCATCCATCTATATGTCTGTCTGTCTGTCTGTATAATCTGTCATCTGTCATCTATCATCTGTCTCTGTCTGTCGTCGTTGTCGTCTTCGTCTTCTTCATCATCATCATCATCTCCCCCCCCCCCCAGCAAGCCTCTCTGCCAGTTAGAATATTCCATTCTGTCTACCTCCAGCAGATGGCAGTATTGCTCTACTGGAGGAAACACCTGGGTGCTTTTTTAATTCTTCCTTGCATCCGCTGTTAAATTGCATATGTCAGCCACCGTATGTATATATACATTGTGTGGGTTTCAACAATCTGATTTTTTTTTTAAAAAGAGCCGTTTTATGAGGATCTCATTATTTCTTTATAGCTACAAATTAACTGTCTGCTTCAATCTGGCCTGTGTTCCCCGTGCCTTCAGGGATCTCCCTGTCTGTTACTTGAGCTCCCAGTTTCATGAGACTGACGAGGCACCTGCGAGAATCAAGACGGATTCCTTAAAGCCACGCCGTTAGAGGCGGCAGGTGAACGGCAACATCCTTGGGCAGGAGAGCCAGCCCGAACGGCCTGCGCCGTTGATCCCTGGCAATTATCCCACCATGCTTGGTTAATAAATAAATATATTATTTCTGGTTCGGCATTACAAGTTTAATAGGGAGCAAAACAAGGGGGAAATGGCTGGAAGAACTCGGTATTCTGGTCATTTCTTCTGGGTCAAAACCCCTGACTTTCCTGGCACTGTCCTGTTTTTTTACCATTTAAACCAGCTTGTAGATCTATCTATCTATCTATCTATCTATCTATCTATCTATCTATCTATCTATCTATCTATCTATCTATCTATCTATCTATCTATCCATCCATCCATCCATCTATCTTTCTATCTATCCATCCATCTATCTTTCTATCTATATCTGTTGTGCCAGTTTGGTGTCGTGGTTAAGTGCGTGGACTCTAATCTGGGAGAACTGGGTTTGGTTCCCCACTCCTCCACTTGCACCTGGCTGGATGACCTTGGGCAAGCCGTAGTTCTGACAAGAGCTGTCCTTGAAAAAGAGCAGTTTCTGTCAGAGCTCTCTCAGCCCCACCTCCCTCGCAGGGGGTGTCTGTTGTGGGGAGGGGAAGGGAAAGGAGTCTGTAAGCCGCTCTGAGACTCCAAGTGATGGGCGGGGTATAAATCCAATCTCTTCTCTTCTCTTTTCGTCTGTCTGTCTGTCTGTCCGTCCGTCCATCCATCCATCCAATCCCCCAGTTCTGCCTCATAATGAATTGCCAGGTCTGGGTAGGGAAATTTCAGGAGATTTGGGAGTTGGAGCCTGTGGAGAGGGCGGGGTTTGGAGCAGGCAGGGACTCCAGTGGGGTAGAACGCCGCAGACTCCAGCTTCTAAAGCTATTTCCTCCAAGGGAACTGCTCTCTTCAACCTGGAGACTAATTGTAAAACTGTGAGATCTACAGTCAACACCTGGAGACTGGCAACCCTACTGTGGAACAGGACAATCAAATTCTGCATTCAGGGTCACAGAACCAGCCCAGGAATGTCCTTTGAAACAAGACCACCAGGCCAAGTTTGCAACCAGCAAGTAAGATTATCAGAACATCAGAAGGACCCTGTTGGATCAGACCAGTGGTCCATCTAGTTCAGCATCCTGTCTCACACAGAGGCCAACCAGTTCCTCTGGAGGGCCAACAACAGGGCAAAGAGAAAAAGAAGAAGAAGAGATTGGATATATACCCTGCCCTTCACTACCGAAAGGAGTCTCAGAGCTGCTTACGATCTCCTTTCCCTTCCCCTCCCCACAACAGATGCCCTGTGAGGTAGGTGGGGCTAAGAGCATTCTTTCAAGAACTGCCCTTTCAAGAACAGCTGTGACAGTACTTGTGACTGACCCAAGGTCACAGCAGCAGCTGCATGTGGAGGAGTGGGGAATCAAACCCGGTTCTCCCAGATCAGAGTCAGTGCTCTTAACCACTACACCAAACAATACCACACAGAGGCTGAGGTCTTCTCCTAATAAAAACATCAGAAGGGCCCTGTTGGATCAGACCAGAGGTCCATCTAGTCCAGCATCCTCTCTCATACAGTGGCCAATCAGTTCCTCTGGATGGCCAACAACAGGGCATGGAGGCTGAGGCCTTCATAAGAACATCAGAAGAGCCCTGCTGGATCAGACCAGTGTTCTATCCAGTCCAGCATCCCGTCTCACACAGGGGCCAACCAGGGCAGAGAGGCCGAGGCCTGTCTCTGATGTTGCCTCCTGGCTCTGGAATTTTCAAGGAATCTCCTTTGGTAGGTTATTCCACAGATTAAGGATCATCCCCCTCAGCAAGAGAATTTTAGTCTCAGCAAGGTCTGTAGTGGGTGGCATTGGGGCACCAACTGTGGAACAGGAAGGTAATTAAGCCGGTGTGCTAGTCTCAGTCTCGCCTACCTCAAAGGGTTGTTGTGAAGACAAATGGGAAAGGGGGAGCAGCAAGCGCACCTCTCTAAGATGCTCGAAGGAAGGGTGTGATGGGAGTCCTAGACGCTGGTCTCCTCTAGCAGAGTCCGTACCTTCCAAACTCAGCCTCCTGTCCCCCCAAAAGCAGGTCTGCCCTTACCCAAGTGTCGTAAGGGCTGCTGTGAAGCATTTGGAGTATTCCAAGCACTAGTTTTGCACTCAGTACCCTTATGTTTGGACAGTCCAGTGGGGACACAAGGCCAAATCGCACTGGTGAAAATTTTCATTTTTCACTGCACGACATTTTCTGTTTTCTGATGCACATTCAGAGAGAAACAGAAAAGGAAAACAAAACAAGACAAGACAAAGTGCTTCATGTTCAGTCATGTTCTGAAAGGTGTGGTGGGGTGTATTTTATGCCGGGGAAATTATGCACCTGCCATCGGAGCCCACCGAGAGCAGTGAACGTTTGCGTGGTGTTACCGTTTTTACCTTTGGCAAGCCTCTCTCCCCGCAACGCATTTCCAGCTCGCCTTCGGATGACATTTACCAAGGAAGACTCCGAGTCTGTTTATAGCACCCGGTGTGGGAAGTAAACCTCCTGCCCGGGCCCCTGTTGATTAGTTGCTATTCTTGAAGCGGTTCGGCTTGCTCCAGGGGTGGGGTTGGGGGGAAGTTAAAAGCACCAACACCCACCATAAGCATCTCCGTGGAGAACTCTTGTTTGCAAGTAGCTTTTGTTCACGATGTGCCATATATAATGTTCACTCCGCTGGCGCTAACGTTAATGCCTCTCCCTGGATTTCTGATCAGCTTTTAGAATTTTCGTCCATGGGGTTTATTTTAGGTTAGGCTTTAAGCATGGACCACAGGAAGTGGTGGCGGCTACAAGCATGGACGGCTTCAAAAGGGAATTAGATAAGCCTATGGAGCAGAGGTCCATCAGTGGCTATTAGCCACAAGGTATAGATAGGGACTCTGGAGCAAGTGATGCTCTGTCTTCTTGGTGCTTGGGGGGGGGGGCAGTGGGAGGGCTTCTAATGTCCTGGCCCCACTGGTGGACCTCCTGATGGCACTGGTATTTCTGGCCACTGTGTGATACAGAGTGTCGGACTGGATGGGCCTTTGGCCTGATCCAACATTGGCGTCTCTTATGTTCTTAATAGCCTTTTCTTGCCTCACATGTGTGAAGCTGCCTTAGCCGCCATCGATCGGTCCCTGCTCCGCCTTTTCTCCTCTGAGTGGCTGCAAGAAGGGGCTTTCTATGTGCTGTGTGAGATTCCTGAGTCAGAAATCAAACCTGGGGCCTTCTGCACGCCCAGCGCATTGCTCTGCTACAGAGCTCATGACTCTGCCCGTGTTTTCGTTTGCCATCGGGAGTCGTTAAACACGCTAAATCCTGAAGAATCCATCCTCTGGTACTCTTATCTCCTTGGTTCCCAGACTTCAGCATCTCAGACGCTTGCAGCTGGTTACTCGGCACAGCTGAGGTAAAAATAGAGGAGGCGAATTGTAGAAACTGCTGCTGAGAATGCCGCAGATCTCTTACTCCCCGCCTTTCCTCTATGCATGTTGTAAAGATTCTCTTCAGTGTTCAGAAGTATTTTCTGAATGGCCTTGCAACTGGACGGCAGGAAGAAGACGACAAAGAGGAGGAGGAGGAGGAGGAGATTGGACTTATACACCGCCCTTCACTTGGAATCTCAAAGTGATTTATGTAATGTATTCTAATTGACTTGAATGCATGTACTGAATGTAACATGAATCATTCCATTGCCACATCATGTTAAGCTTCGTCCTGGGCTAGGATCCTAAGGTAACCAATAGGAACACTAGCCCAGGAAGCGGTATCCAATCACCATGAAGAAGCTCCCTGAGCGGGAACGTTCGTGATTGGCCTTTATAGGTTCAACCGCATTGGTTGTGAAATGTACAGTAGGCGTGGCTATATTAGCCGGGAATGTTTAAATACCGAGCAGCAGCTATGTTAAAGCTGGTTCTGGCTGACTGATGTTGATCCGTGTTGGAAGTGAGTTCGAGTTGAAGAATAAAAGCCGCATTCTTGCTGAATCACTCTCCAACTCTTTGTTAAGTTCGCGACTTAACAGTTTACAAATTCCTTTCCCTTCCCCTCCCCACAACACACATCCTGTGAGGTAGGCGGGGCTGAGGGAGCTCTGACAGAAACTGTTCTTTTTCAAGGACAGCTCTGACAGAACGATGGCTTGCCCATAGTAAACTCATTTGACTTTGCGTTAATACTTACTTCCCTAACGTGGTTTTGTTTCAGTTTTTCTAGAGGCAGGCCACCTTTCAAAATGGGGACTTGAATAGATTTGCCGGTGGGAGACTGAGGGGTGGGGAGTGGCAACATGGAGGTACGGCTGTCAGTGACCATGTGATGTCACTTCCGGGAAAACTGGAAGTGACATCATGCCTCTCTAGGAATCGCCAGAAACTCAGTGGTTTTTACCATATGGTTTTATCGTAGACACTGCTTCCGGGGAAGGCAGGGAGTGATGTCGCACCATTGCCAACAGGATTTTAAAAATTGTTTGTCTTTCTCCCCCTGGAGTGTCAGCATGCAAGCCCCACTAAGGGTGAAAGTTTTTCTTCCCCCAGCAGACATATGTGAACCCAAAGCGAACCTTAAACAAATATAACATTGCTAGAGGGTGGCTCGCATGCCAGCTCTCTTTTTTCAGTGCTTCAAAACTTTTCTTCTTCCTTTGATTCACTCATTTTTTTTGTATCAAAATTGGGAGGGGGGGAGAGACAGCATCTCCAAAGGCCTAGGCAAGACCATAGAGCTGGGCTTTTTTTGTAGAAAAAGCCCAGCACGAACTCATTAGCATAATAGGCCACACCCAACAGCAGAAATTCATTTGCTTATTAGGACACACCCCTGACAGCACAGCTCATTAGCATATTAGGCCACACACCCCATGTTCGCAGAAGTGTGGTCATCCAGCCACACCCACCTTTTGCTTCTTATTCTGTTTACCTTGCTTGTTGTCAAAACCCAGGGCCTTTTTTTGTAGCAGGAACTCCTTTGCATATTAGGCCACACACGCCCACTGTAGCCAATCCTAATGAGTTTCTGCTGTTGGGCGTGGCCTATTATGCTAATGAGTTCCTGCTGGGTGTGGCCAACTCGGGAGCCAGCCAGAACTCCGTTCCTGTGCGTTCCGCCCCAAAAATAGCCCTGGAGCTGCCATATGAAAAGTGGAGGAGCAGTCAATTGTCGTTGGCAAAGGGATCCTTTGGGCTATTTAGTTCCAGAGGGTAGCCATGTAGAAGAGCTGGATTCAAATCCAGGAGCACCTTCGAAACCAACCGAAGTTTCAGGGTATGAGCTTTCGGGAACCAAAGCTCCCTTCATTAGAGAGCTGACTCTCGAAAACTTATACCCCCAAAAAATCTTGCTACCAGACTCGACTCTAGCCATTTGGGCTATTTGATTAACGACGGTTCTTAATATTGCAACATCGGATGGCTTTTCCTTTCCTTTCCTTTTTTCTTTTTTTTGCTCCTCTTTCCCGGAATGCCATGGATGCGGCCTGGTCCTAGCCACACCCCCACTGAGGTCAGCTGAGACGCTTACCCAAGATGCAGGTGGAGGATCCTTAAGATCTCCTTCCCCCATAGGCTTGCCCAGGGGTCATTTAGTAGAAAAAGAGGTGCAGGAGCTCATTAGCACGACTCATTAGCATAACTCATTAGCATATGCCACACCCCCTGAAATCACCGGAAGTGTGTCAGAAGTCAACACCCACCATTCAGGCTCCACTAGACTGTTTTGGATCCCTAGCTATTGGGGGGGGAACGTGCAGATCTCGCAGAGGAGGGAGAGCTTGTACCTGAAAAAAACTTAAAGGTGCCACTGGACTGTTTTGGACTGGGGGGCCGGGGGGGCCCCTCTGCAACTCACCTGGCTGCTTCTTGCTCTGACTGAGGGTTGCTGGGAGCAGGGGGTGAGGCTTGTTGCATGTGCCCGCCCCCTGGGCTCTTTACTGCCGGAGCTCCGCTCCTGTGCGCTCCTGAAGGATTATCTGTTTTTTAAAAAATCAGTCATCAAGTAAAACAGGAGTCTCACCAGGCTGATAAAACGGAACACAGGCTATGGCAAATAAAATGCAAGTCTGAGGTCAGGCAGGCAAAAGCAAAAAACATAAAAACCAACAATAAAACTTTCTTCAAATACATTAGAAACAGGAAACCAGCCAGGGAGGCAGTGGGGCCCTTGGACGACCAAGGGGTAAAAGGAGTATTGAAGGATGATAGGGAAATGGCTGAGAAGCTAAATGCATTTTTTGCCTCCGTCTTCACTGTGGAAGATGAGAAGTGCTTGCCCACTCCAGAACCACTGATTTCAGGAGGGGTGTTGAAAGACCTGAGTCAGATTGAGGTGACAAGAGAGGAGGTCCTAAAACTGATAGACAACTTAAAAACTGAAAAATCACCAGGCCCAGATGGCATACATCCGAGAGTTCTGAAAGAACTCAAATGTGAACTTGTAGATCTCCTGACAAAGATATGTAATCTTTCCTTAAAATCTGCCTCCATTCCTGAGGATTGGAAGGTAGCAAATGTCACTCCCATCTTTAAAAAGGGTTCCAGAGGAGATCCGGGAAATTACAGGCCAGTCAGTCTGACGTCGATACCGGGTAAATTGGTGGAAACCATTATTAAGGAAAGAATTAGTAGGCACATAGATGAACAAAACCTATTGAGGCAGACTCAGCACGGTTTCTGTAAGGGAAGATCTTGTCTCACTAACCTGTTAGTGTTCTTTGAGGGGGTGAACAAACATGTGGACAAGGGGGATCCAATAGATATTATTTACCTTGACTTCCAGAAAGCTTTTGATAAAGTTCCTCATCAAAGGCTCCTAAGTAAGCTCAAAAATCATGGGATAGAAGGACAAGTCCTTTTATGGATCAAAAACTGGCTAGTTCATAGAAAACAGAGAGTGAGTGTAGGTGGGCAATTTTCTCAGTGGAGGGTGGTAAGCAGTGGGGTACCGCAGGGATCAGTACTTGGTCCACTGCTTTTTAACTTGTTCATTAATGATTTGGAGATGGGAGTAAGCAGTGAAGTGGCTAAATTTGCGGATGATACAAAGTTGTTCAGGGTGGTGAAAACCAGTGAGGATTGTGAGGCACTCCAAGGGGATCTGTCAAGGATGGGCGAGTGGGCGTCAACATGGCAAATGGGGTTCAATGTGGCCAAGTGCAAGGTGATGCACATTGGAGCCAAAAATCCTAAATATAAATACACATTGATGGGGTCTGAACTGGCAGAGACTGAGCAAGAGAGAGATCTTGGAGTTGTAGTGGATAACTCACTGAAAATGTCGAGACAGTGTGTGACTGCAATAAAGAAGGCCAATGCTATGCTGGGGATTATTAGGAAGGGTATTGAAAACAGATCAGCCAATATAATAATGCCCCTATATAAATCAATGGTGAGACCTCATTTGGAATACTGTGTGCAGTTCTGGGCACCACACCTTAAAAAGGATATTATAGCTTTGGAAAAAGTGCAGAAAAGGGCAACTCGAATGATAAAAGGGTTGGAACACTTTCCCTATGAGGAAAGGTTAAAGCGCTTAGGGCTCTTTAGCTTGGAGAAAAGACGACTGAGGGGTGACATGATCGAGGTTTATAAGATTATGCATGGGAAAGAGCAGGTAAAGAAAGAGGTACTTTTCTCCCTTTCTCACAATACAAGAACTCGTGGGCACTCCATGAAACTGCAGAGCGGTCGGGTTAGAACGGATAAAAGGAAGTACTTCTTCACCCAAAGAGTGATTAACACATGGAATTCACTGCCACAGGAAGTGGTGGGTGCTACAAGCATGGACGGCTTCAAAAGGGAATTAGATAAGCATATGGAGCAGAGGTCCATCAGTGGCTATTAGCCACAAGGTATAGCTAGGGGCTCTGGGGCAAGTGATGCTCTGTCTTCTTGGTGCTTGGGGGGGGGGTCAACAGTGGGAGGGCTTCTAATGTCCTGGCCCCACTGCTGGACCTCCTGATGGCACTGGTATTTCTGGCCACTGTGTGACACAGAGTGTTGGACTGGATGGGCCTTTGGCCTGATCCAACATTGGCGTCTCTTATGTTCTTATGTTCTTACTCAGAGCGGCTGAGACACCCTGTGAGGTAGGTGGGGGCTGAGAGAGTTCTTGACAGAAACGGCTCTTTTTCAAGGACAGCTCTTATCAGAACTAAGGCTTGCCCAAGGTCATCCAGCCATGTGCAAGTGGAGGAGTGGGGAATCAAACCCGGTTCTCTCTCAGCCTCACCTACCTCACAGGGTGTCTGTCGTGGGGAGGGGAAGGGAAGGAGGTTGTAAGCCGCTCTGAGACTCCGAGTGAAGGGCAGGGTGTAAATCCAATCTCCTCCTCCTCCTCCTCCTCCTCCTCCTCTTCTTCTTCCTCTTCTTCTTCTTCTCGGATAGGTTGAGGGTAGGGTGGCCAGATTCCCTTTTGCCACCAGCAGAGAATTGGGGAGGGGGGTTAAGGTTGCCAGTTCTAGGTTGGGAAACTCCTGGAGATTTGGGACTGGAGCCGGGAAGGCCACAGAGTCCCCCCCTCCGAAGAACCCCTTTTCTCCTGGGGAACTGATCTCTGTAGTCTGGACATGAGCCCTAGCTGATGTTTCCCATTTCCTCTGATATCTTTTCCACCTCTCGACGAACGCCCCACAGAGAAACTATGCATGCTTCCTTATTGAAGGCCTATGGAGTGCTGGAAATCTTCTGAGTCCAGAAGGGTCCGGGTCCTGACAGGTTTCCTGCAGGGACAGTTTTCATTGCCAATGGGCTCTGCGCAGCGCTGTCTGGCCTCTTAATCGGAGCTGACTTGCGATTGCCACGAACGATTGAACCGACGGCGGGGGTCTTGCCCCCAGTATTGTTGGCTTGCATTGTTTGCCTCGGCGGCGGATGACATCAGTCTGCGAGCGAGACATGGCTTTGTGCAGCAGCTTTGCCTGGGCCTGCCGGCATGAATGAGAACATGTGGGCACTGCAAAATTATTACCGTCTGGGTGACCGGCTGAATTGTCATGCAGAGGTGGCTTTGGGTTGCAAGACTCTTCCGAACTGGAGGGGGAGGGAGGATAAACTCTTTGACCAGCTGATTGGGGTCCGATTTGTTTTGGCAACTCCATTTGTGGTTGCCGGCACCCCTGTGAGAGATGGTGCCATCCACGAGTCACTGAATCTGAAGCAGAGGGAGTGTTTTTTGTAGGAGTGAGCGACTCAGCATGTCTGAGCGTTGGTGGGCGCTACATCACTTTAAGGGTGTAGAGTTGTTATCTCCTTGAACGGTGTGACGAAATGGCTGCCAGGCCTTAAAATGGATACCAGCATGGTAGTTCCTTACGTGTGTGTGGGGGTACTCCATAGGGAACAATGGAGCTGCCATACCTCCCTGCCTACACTTCCCAGCATCCCTGAGGGGAAAGAGCGGGAAAAGAGGGACAGAGCCAAGGGGTAGGGCCAGGGAGAGAGGGGCTTTTTGGCTCCTGAGGAAAAAAGTCAGTCTCTATTGTGTAGTGGGAGCCGCATGGATCGACGACAGACAACGACGTGGTGCATGGCACGCTTTATTAGGCACACAACAAGACAAAGACAAACGGCCGGCAGGCCAACTATATACACACCTGGGGACCACCCCTTGGTCACCATTGGTGGGTTTGAATCTCCCGCCATGGCTCCCATTGGTTCCCCAGTGGAGGG
>NW_015169265.1:43204-43330 GCF_001447785.1 Gekko japonicus
CTTAACCTGGGAGCTCCCCTCTGACCCCTCCTCCCTCTCTCTCTCACTTTGTCCTCTCCCTCTCCTCACATGACCTTCCATGCAGACACATGTCTTTGCAGGTCTCTCCTGTAGGGGAGCGGTGGC
>NW_015169265.1:43599-50737 GCF_001447785.1 Gekko japonicus
GACAGTGGCAGTGGTGTGCTGCGACCGAGAAAATGCTGACGACATCAAGGGACGCCGACTAAAGAATGCTGCCGGGACACGTCTGATGCTTACAGCTGACCAAACTCCCTGTCGACTGCGAAGTGTGTGTGATTAAAAATGATATATGTTGTCCTCCCTTACCCCCATCATTGTTAGTCCCGTGTCTATACATGAGTAACTGTAAATTGCTCAGAGCCGGCAGCTCTGCAAGGATTGAGCAATCAATAAATTGAAAGATTATCATCATCATCATCATCATCATCATTATTATCATTATCATCATCATCATTATCATCATCATCATCATCATCATCATCATCATCATCATTATTATTATCTCACACACATGATGCAGGACAAGCTGGCCATCTGTGACAGGAAAAGTACTCTTTGGATTCGGCTTCTTTCTCTTCCATAGTGTAAGAAAGGGCCACACGAGGACTTCCAGTTCACTTCCGGGTAGCTCTAGGAACCCTCAAGAACTCTGTGATTAGAACTTCCGGTAAGTAGTTGAGGCCCTCTTCTCCTTTTTAAATTATTTCTCCCGGGACCCTTCCTGGCTGTTCCTTCAGTCCCGTTTGTCTCAGCCTCCTCTTGTTTGAACTGTCTGATCTTCCGTTTGGTGGCTCAGGGCCAGGCTTGAGTGTAGGGGGGGGCAACCTCCAGGAGGGGCCTGGAGATCTCCTGGAGTTACAACTGATAATGCAGACTGCAGGGATCGGTTCCCCTGGAGAAAACGGCTATTTTGGAAGGTGGGCTCTACAGGATCACACCCTGCTGAGCTCCCTCCACTCCCCAAGCCCTGCCTTCCTCAGGCTCCACCCCCCCAAATCTCCAGGAATCTCCTAAACTGGAATTGGCAACCCTACTTGTCCCCCTGGTGGCTCTGACCGTCTTTGTAGTCAGTCTCTGGCTGACAAGCCTTTGAGAGCCAGTTTGGTGTGGTGGTGAAGTGCGTGGACTCTAATCTGGGAGAACCAGGTTTGATTCCCCACTCCTCCACTTGCACCTGGCTGGATTACCTTGGGCAAGCCGTAGTTCTAACAAGAGCTGTTCTCTCAAGGACAGTTCTCGAGAGAGCTCTCTCAGCCCCACCTACCACATAGGGTGTCTGTTGTGGGGAGGGGAAGGGAAGGGAAAGGAGTTTGTAAGCCGCTCTGAGACACCTTTGGGTAGTGAAGGGCGGGGGATAAATCCCATCTCCTCCTCCTCCTCTTCCTCCTCCTCCTCTTTCTACTTTAGGCCAGACTCCTGTTTTACTCGATGACTGATTTTTTTTTTTAACAGATAATTTTTATTCTTTTTCATAAACAGCAAAGATCTACAAGGTAAGTATGAGCATCGAACACACTGAAAGAATATAGCGAAGTATCCGGCCTAAGAATAAACCATACAAAATCAAAATTAATGCCAATCCACATAAAGCAAAAAAAAAAGGAAAAGATCTTAGAGTCATCCCAATATGAATGGGCTGAAACTACATTAACATATCTTGGAATCAAAATCCCAATGAAACTGAATTAATGACTAGAACAGAATCACACTCAAGTATTCAAGGAAATAAAAACACAGCTACAAAAATTGGAAAAAACAAACCTATCTTGGACAGACAGATACAATTTGATTCCTTTATTCTCCCTAAATTCATTTTCCTTTTTAGAGCCATACCAATGAAGATACCAAACTCAAAGTTAAAAGAATGGCAGAATACACTAAATAACTTTCTGCGGGCACAAAAAAAAAAAAAAAAAACATAACTTTCTGCGGGCACAAAAAAAAAAAAAGCACAGAATCAGGGCACAAATACTATACAGATCAGATAAGAGGGGAGGACTGAAATTCCCAAATTTACAAAACCATTACTATGCCACCCACCACCCCAATATAATAACTATGCTTAAAAAAAAGAAAATCTTCCAGACTGGGCAGAACCACATACTCTAAGAGATACAGTGTGGCAGCAGTCTAACTTTAGGCCCAAAGAAATGAAGCAAAACGAATTTCAAAATCCAACACTATCAATCTGGGACAAATTTAGGAAAAAAACTCATGCCAGTCATCTCAAGGTTTTCCTCTTTTTATGGTCAAGCCTGGTGTTAGATCACTGCTAACAAAGACTCGGAGAGTGATTTCAACCAAAGTGATCAGCTTTATTGAAGATACGAACAAGCGCTTGAATTCAGTCATAACCAGAACAGATTAACATTGGGAGCTAGGCTCCTTTTTAATAATAATAGTAATAGTAACGACAAGAACGACAATTGAACCAATTGCACAATAATGTCACCGTTGTTTTTCGTTTACTTACAACCTATCCTGTGATCTCACCTGGAGACTGGCAACCCTAACAGGCATCGGGTTCAAAAATCCTCTCGGGTAAAAGACACTCTTGGACTGGTCACTTTGCTTCTGCCTTAATTACCTTGCACGGTTGTTACTTTTTTACGGCTAAAAACCCTATAGGTCCCCTATGGTGCTTTCACTGTGTAAATATGGTGTAGCTCTGGGATTCAGAGGCTTAGTGCCCCTGAATGTGGAGGTTCCCCTCAGCCTCCATGGCTAGTAGCCGTTGATAGACGTCTCCTCCGTGAATCTATCTCATCCCCTTTGGAAGCTGTTTATTCCTGTGGCCATCACCACGTCCCCAGGCAGCGAATTTAACATTTTAATCACTCGCTGTGTCAAGTAGTATTTCCTTGTGTCTTTCCTGAACCTACTGCCCATCCGCTTCACTGGATGTCCTCGAGTCTGAGTCTTTTGACACATGGAGAAAAAGTTCTCTTTGTCAACTCTCTCCATCCCAGGCATAATTTGACAAACCTCTATCACGTCCCCCCTTAGTCATCTCTGTGGCCTGGCGATCAGTTGTAATTCTGGGTGTTATGTATTGGGATTGAATCATCCCTGAATGAATCACCCCAGAGACTGGCTGAGCTTGGAGCACAAGAACAATAGTCGGCCAGGACTCTGGAATAAACCAATCAAGTAGTAATGTTTTGTAAATAGCCTGTTACGGGGAGTGTGTGTGTGTGGGGTGTGGTGTTTTGCATGCATACAAGCAGGGCTCTTAGAGTTAAGTGGAAACCACTAATAAACTATGAGCTGGTCTTGAACCCAGTATATTTCATCATCTCTTTTTGAAACTGATAAGAACATAATTTGCCCCAGAGTCTGTTGCCTTTGTGGTCTGGGTGGGCATCCACTGTAGGCTTGGCTCAATGGTCCCTTGGTTTATTCTTTTGTTATGGAATGAACGTTAAGTGACCCTTCGTTCCAAACATAAAGGCTGCACGTAATGGGCAATGGAGTCTGGCGGCAGAGAGTTCTTTTTGATTTAGCGATGCCATACTTTCCCATCATTGTACCTGGAGAACACTTTTTTTTTATGATGGATGAACGGCGTTCCATGTTCCCAGAGAAGAAAGCGATGTTCTGCTTTTGAACGAGCTTACAGCTCTGGAGCATAACAGCGTGAACTTCTTGTGTGGCAACATCTCTGTGTGTTGACTTCACTTTTTTTGTCTGCCTTTCGTGTTGAGACTTAAGGCAGATAGCAGCTTTCTCGTAAGCCACAGTGCAAGAAGAGACCGGTATAATACACGCAATGAGTGGTAAAATAAAACTAGATTATACCTTTAGACAACAGTGGGGGAAAGTTATAATGCACCCCACAAACCTGGTTTGCAGTTCGAAACCAACAGTCCCATAAACTGGATTTCACAATTAGAGAACAACAATATAGAAGAAGAAGAAGAGGAAGAAGAAGAAGAAGAGGAGGAGGAGGAGGAGGTTGGATTTATACCCTGTCCTTCACTTGGAGTCTTAGAGCGGCTTACAATCTCCTTTCCCTTCCTCTCTCCGCAACAGACACCTTGTGAGGTAGGTGGGGCTCAGAGAGCTCTGAGAGAACTACTCTTGAGAGAACTTGTGACTGATCCAAGGTCACCCAGCAGCTGCAAGTGGAGGAGTGGGGAATCAAACCCAGTTCTCCCAGATTAGAGTCCACCGCACTCTTAAGCACTACACCAAACTGCACCACTACACTACCCCAAACAGAACGATACAGCCAATGAGCAATCTGGTATAAGAGGGAAAGAAATATATCAGCAGAGCTTCCAGGAGGGTCACCAGCCCCCCAGGTGGTGCCTGGAGATATAATGGAATTACAGCTCATCTCCAGACTACAGAGATCAATTCCCCTGGAGAAAATGGCTTATCTGGAAGGAGGGCTCTATGGTATTAGACACCCCCCCCGAGGTCCCTGCCCTCCCCACCTCACCACCCTCTGCTGGCTCCATTTCCTAAGATCTCCAGGAATTTTCCAACGGAGAGTTGGCAACTCAAGCCTCCAGACCAATTTCAGAGAGTGATTTATCCCCCAGGCTGAGGCTTTGGATCAGAAAAAGAGATGGAAAAAGAAGAAATTGGATTTATACCCCGCCCTTCACTACCCAAGGGAGTCTGAGTGGCTTACAATCTCCTTTCCCTTCCTCTCCCCACAGCAGACACCCTGTGAGGTAGGTGGGGCTGGGAGAGCTCTCTCGAGGACTGCCCTTGAGAGAACGGCTCTGACAGAACTTGTGACTGGCCCAAGGTCACCCAGCAGGCCTCATGTGTCTCAAAGTGGTTTACAGTCTCCTTCCCTTCTTCTCCCCACAACAGAAACCCTGTGAGGTAGGTGGGGCTGAGAGAGCTCTAGGAGGACTGCTCTTGAGAGAACAGCTCTGAGAGAACTGTGACTTGCCCAAGGTCACACCAGCTGGCTGCATGTGGAGAAGTGGGGAATCAAACCCGGTCCTCCCAGATTAGAGTCCGCGCACTTAACCACTACACCAAAGTGGCTCTCCAAAGATACTCCCAATTCTCATTTTGCACAGTTCACCCAAGAAAATTCAAAGCACTGTCGCCCACTTTGCATGCCCAAGCTTCTCTCAGGCAAAGGGGGTTGGGTGGGGGACACTAAGGGCCTAGCGATATGTGACACAAATCAGATCAGGAGACCCCTGACCTAACTTGCAGTCACACTGTACATTGAGACACCCCAAGACCTGCTCCATCACTCGGTGTGGCCCGGAACACTGTGAAAGGAGGGTTTCTGCCTTCACTCCTGAATCCTTTTCTCTAGCGGAAAGGGTCACAGGAAGAGCCCATTTCCCCCCTTCTTGGGGCTCTACCAGTCATGGGATCACGTGGCCAGCCTTGACCTCCTCAACCTCCTGAAGCCGGCCCTGCTCAGTCGTGTGCGGTTTTCTTTACCTGCCCCAGGTGTGCAGATATAAAATGTTTTATGCAGTGCATGACTCAGCCTTGACTGGGCCACACCTGTCGTATCCTGGAAGCAGCAGCTCATGGAGCCAGGATGGGCTGGGACCCAGGTGGAGGTGTATGTGGAATTATATTCTCTTTGTCCCGATGTACTTGTTTGATTTTGTTGTTCAAGAGTCAGTAGAGGTTTCTAGTAGAATCCTTTTCACACAGCTACCGGAGGGGGCGGGGGGTTAATAGAGGACAAACACTCCCAAACAAACCCTGCTTTGTGGAGTGGGGGAGTCTGGGAACTATTCAGGCACACCCTCTGCTTTCCATATTTCCATTAGCCACCCAGGGAGCAGCAATGGCTATTCTCTTGGGGTTTAAAAACCAGACCTGGTGAGCACAACTATTTCTCCTGAGCAATCCAGAGAAGAGAGTCAATGGCCCTTTCTGCACTCTTCTTTTAATCCATGCTCACCACGGTGTTCTCCAAGCAATTTTGCTCTAAAATTGAATTCAACCTTCTTTTTAATCCAGCCCCCCTGCACTAAAATCCAGTTTAACCTTTTTTTTATTCTGCCCCCCCCATTCTGCATTACATTCCCTCCCTTCAGTGATCAGCCTGGTTTCAGTCTACCTTTGCCCCGGGTTATTTGGATGCTGTTTTGCTATGGACTTAAATTGAGGTGGCTCAAGTGGTTAAGACATTGAACTGTAGACTGGAAGGTCGGTATGCTCAGCAGTTCGAGACCCGGGTGCCACATGATGGAGTGAGCTCCCGTCTCTAGTCCCAGCTCCTGACAACCTAGCAGTTCGAAAGCAAGAAATTACAAGTAGACACATAGATACCACTTCGGTGGGAAGGTAACAGCATTCCGTGCACCTCGGTGTCTAGTCATGCTGGCCACATGACCACAGAGAAGTATTCAGATAGTGCTGGCTCTTCAGCTTGGAAACGGAGATGAGCACCGCATCCCCTAGAGTCGGATTCGACTGGCTTTCAAGCAAAGGAAAACCTTTACCTTTACCTAAATTGCCTCAGCTCGAGCACTGAGAAAATCTGGAGTTGCAGGCAAATGTGGAAAGGACCAAGAAATACAGTATCCAGCTGTGTGCTTGCTCAGAGACAATGGCCGTGGTCAGACTTCTCAACCCACAACGGGTGTGATCGCTGGCAGTTACGGACCTCACGAGTGCGTTCCCTCCGTCTCCCTCCCCTTTCTCATATTTGGAACAGGATTTTTTAAAAAAAATTCAGACTGCTGCATCAAATTCCAGTTGCAGTGTCATCTCCGTGTAAGCAACTGGGCCAAGCAGAATTTTGTTTGGTGTCATGGTTCAGTGCGCGGACTCTAATCTGGGAGAACCAGGTTTGATCCCCCACTCCTCCACTTGCAGCTGCTGGATGACCTTGGGCAAGCCATAGTTCTGTCAGAGCTGTTCTCTCAGGAGTAGTTCTCAGTCAGAGCTCTCTCAGCCCCACCTACCTCATGGGGTGTCTGTTGTGGGGAGGAAAAGGGAAAGGAGATTGCAAGCTGCTCTGAGATTCTGAGTGAAGGGTGGGGAATAAATCCAATCTCTTCTTCTTTCCTTTCTACAAACTGGGATACTATTAAAACCTGGTTTAGAACTATAGTTCAGGGCTCCCCAACCTGGCGCCCGTGGGCGTCATGATGCCCACAGGCCACAGCTATCTTTCTTGGTGCCCACCAAGTGTTTTTAGAAAGTGGGTGGAGCCAAGTGGGGCTGTTGCCCAGCAGCACTTCTAACTGGCCACTAGAGATCTGATTGGCCCGACAGATTGAAATAACATTGTTTCAGCAGCGGTTGCCACCTCAGTGTTCGTTTTATTCTCTGTTTCC
The DNA here is from genome assembly GCF_001447785.1 of Gekko japonicus. Lineage (NCBI taxonomy): Eukaryota > Metazoa > Chordata > Lepidosauria > Squamata > Gekkonidae > Gekko > Gekko japonicus. The sequence goes on from NW_015169265.1 coordinate 50,736, forward strand.
TC
>NW_015169265.1:50769-59269 GCF_001447785.1 Gekko japonicus
AACTGGACATCTGAAACCAGCTAGTATGACCTAGGGCAGGGGCCCCCAACCTTTCTGAGCTTGTGGACAGCTTTGCAATTCTGACACAGCATGGTGGGCGTGGCCACAAAATGGCCAACATAAAATGGCGGCCGCAGGAGGCGGAGCCAGCTACAAAACCCCACCTGCCCCTCTTTCTAAAAACACTTGGGTGGCAGGAAAGTTGTCGATGGGCACTATGGTGCCCATAAGCACCATAAGAGAAGCCAATGTTGGGTCAGGCTGATGGCCCATCCACTCTAACACTCTATGTCACACAGTGGCCAAAACCCAGGGGCCATCAGGAGGTCCACCAGCAGGGCCAGAACTCCAGAGGTCCTCCCACTGTTGCCCCCCCAAGCACCAAGTCCATCTACATCTATGATCATTTTTGAGGTCTCCAGGACAATCACTACAATCTAGCCAATGGCTGTAATTATTGCTTCCCGTATACACACATCTGATACAACAGAAGATTAAGGGAGAATGAATACTAGCCATAAATATTTTCATAAAGGCTGTGATGCAGTCAGGTCTGGGACGGCACCCTGGCAGTTGTAGAGAGTTCCAGTTCTAAAGTGGCTAACGGTGCAATCCTGTTCAGAGTTAATCCAGCCTAAACAATGAAATAAATGGGCATATTTATTTAAGCAGTTTATTTAGAAACTTGAAATGGTGTCTCCCAAGAGACCTGCTCAAGGTGTTACAACTGGAGTAACCCCCCAGCACCAAGAATACAGTGCATCCCTTGCCCCAGAGTTCCTATCTATACCTTTTGGCTAACAGCCAATGGTAGTTGGTTCTGTCTTCCTATTCTACATGGCCTTGAACGTGTTGTGTGGCCGAACCTCTCTGTAAGACAGAGATATGACTGGCTGAGTCTGAGGACCAATTATTTGAAGAAGAAAGGCACTAGGTTTGTCTAAAGGGAAGGCCATTCTTTGCGAGTTCAAAGTGCTATAGAAATGTTCGCTTTCAAGCCCAAGCATTTGTGATGTTTGAAGATCGGTGCCATTGATTTGGGAACAGTGCGGTCCCCTTTATTACAAGACAGACAAGAGATTAAATATTGATGCCCCAATTCATGGAAAGCGGCAACATTTCCAAACAGATAAAATGACTGATCTTTGCAGATACAACAAGAAAAGAGAATCTTCGCCAAAACAAATTTCGTACAGCGATTGCTCGAATAATATGGAAAAAAGAACATGGGTAAATATGACTCACACTGACAGCGAAGTCTTTCAGATATCAGAGGTGGGATCCAAGGAGATGATCGATACTGAACCCATTACAGACCACCTCTCAGTAGCCCTGAGGGTAAAAATAGACACATATTCTAAGGGTGTCAATGCTCCCTCTAAACTGTGGAGTCTAGTGAGCAGAAATTCGACTTTATGAGCTAGTGGCATTAAAGTTGTGAGCAAGCGATTCGGCTACTGCATAACTTAGTTTGCTCTGGAGCCATCCTTCCTGAGCTAAGACAGAAATGTGTGAGCCGGAGGGTAAGAAATTGTGAGCTAGCTCACACTAACTTAGCTTAGAGGGAACACTGGAAGGTGTGTGTCTGTAGAACACTCAAAACTGTTGGCAGGAACAGGTTCCTTCCCAGGATTGGGTTTAACAACATTATATTCATGGTGATGATGATGATCTTCCTCCACCTCCTCTTCTTTTTCTTCTTCTTCCTCTCCTCCTCCTCCTCCTTTTCAGAAATACCTTCATAAAAGCCACCCCCTCCGCCTTTTGGCTGCCTTGAAATTTCAGTTTGTGAATCAGAATCTATCACAGTGTTTCAGCTACTAAATCAGAGGTTTGGAAATCAGCCTTCTAGAATCTAAAGGATCATGCACAATATGTATAAGAAAGGCAGCATAGTCACAATGCTGTATGAATATATCAGGATTTTGAAAATGCAATCGAACAAAAATCCCCCTTGTCATGCATTATCAATGTTTCCTTAAGAGGAAGACAAGAGAGGAACTGTGTTCAAAGGCCAGTTAATTTGCTTTTCTATTCAGCAAACACTTCAACAAGGCAGTATTTCAGAACCTCTTAAATATTTGGGTCAAATTCTTCCCCATTAACAGAAGTCAGCCTTGTTTTACCCATGTTATGGAGTGTGTGTCTGATCTCGTAGCAAAATACCATATGTCTGCGGGACCTTTGTTTCCTTGGAATTGCAGCAAAACCAGGCCAGTCTAAATACTTACAAAACGTAAGGCAAGTTCTATTGGGATATTTGGTGAATATAGCTGAGTTTTGTCCAGTCATAGAAGTGTGATACTGACTGCAGTAAATAAATCTCCCAAGAAGTATGCTGCAAAAGGTAAAAACTTACACACACACACACACACATACACTAGATTTATAGCCTGCCCTCCCCTGTACGAAAAGTAGATCCAGTTCACATTCAGGCTGCAGTCAAAAGGAGAGAGAGAACCCTCATCTAAAGAGTACTTTCCCCCAGGGGTCGTTTTGTAGAAAAAGAGCTAGGGGGACTCATTAGCATAACTCATTAGCATATGCCACACCCCCTGACATCACCGGAAGTGTGTCATAAGGCCACACCCACTGACATCACCAGAAGTGTGTCATAAGGCCACACCCCCTGACATCACCGGAAGTTTGTCATAAGGCCACATACCCTGCCCCCAACGGTCCCGGCTGCCGCCGCCGGCCTTGCAGCTCCCCTGCCGAGCCCCATGAGGGGCCCGGCGGTGGACCTGCAAGGCCGGCGGGAGTGCAAGGAAGCCCCGCGAAGGCCCTCCCTGGCCCCAGGCAGGCAGGGGTGGGGAGAGGCAGGGAGGAAGCAACTTACCCTCCCTCTTCTCCTGCCTCCTCCTGGCTGAATGAGGGCCGGAAGCGGGGCGGCCGGAAACAGGGGGCGGGGCTTCATCATGTGCCCACCCCCCGTACCTCACCCGGGGGAACTGCGATCCCCCGCGATCCTCCCCGAAATGACCTCTGAACTCCACGTATGTGTGCAGTAGAAAGTAGCTAATACTAAGGGAGATGGGCAGAGGAGAAGAACAATATAAGATGGAACCAAGCAGGGGGAGTCCAGTAGTGATAGATCTCCGCTGCCTCAACCGTAGGCCTGGTGGCCGGCACCAGAGTAGAAAAAGCTCGGGCTCTAAACAGACCTCCTTCAGCCCAGGGATCGCCAGCAAATGTTAATCCACAGAGTGTAACACTCTTTGAGGGACATACCGGGAGAGATGGTCCTGAAGGTATGTTGGTCCCAGACCGCAACCCAATTGTGGTAAAGTGGGCTGGAAGTGGGTGGGACAAAGAGAACCAATATGAACATTATGCGCTAGGAGCTGTTCTTATGTTATATTTGTAAACTGCCCTGAGCCTGCTTTGGCGGGGAGGGCGGGGTATAAATCCAATAAACAAATTAATAAATAGTAAAAAGCTGACTCAAAATTGGCTTTCAGAAAAACATCTCAAAAGAGCTGGCAAAAACATGCGGAAATCAGGGAATAGACCGTAACAGTATGAGACCAGAATCCTCTTCCGGGAATAGAGCAGGGTTCACTGGGTGTGTGTGTGTGTGTGGGGGAGGTATTTGTGAATTCCCTGCATTGTGCAGGGGGTTGGACTAGAGGTCCCTGGAGGTCCCTTCCAACTCTATGATTCTATGAAAAAAATCCTTCATGCGGAATAGCCTTCATACCTGCACCCTTGACTACTCGATGGTATTGGGCACATTGTACATGCCTGCCTGACTTGAGGCATGTTTTTTTGTCAACATCTGTTGCTGCCATTTATTGATTGGTTTTAATTGTTTGATTGTTTTATGTTGTAAGCTGCCTTGAGCTCATTTTTGGAGTAAGTAGGGGTTTAAACTAACTACCTACCTACCTACCTACCTAACTAACTAACTACCTAACTACCTAACTACATGTAGGACTCCTGGATCCAGTCTTTGGCTTCTCCCCTTAAAGGATTTTGATCATTTGATTTGGGAAGGATCTCTGCCTGAATTCCTAGAGAGCTGTTGTCTGTTCATAGCGCTGGACTGAATTCCGTATGAGGTTGTTTTTTTTAGATCTCGGAGAACAATGCCTAAATCTACCGATTTGGGCCAGACATCGAACGCTTTCATATTAGAACGGGGAACTTTCCTCACAAAGTGAACCGTTGTGTAACAATCCCAAGGGAGCGTGGGACAACTGAAAAACAGAAAAACGAAGGAAGCCAGAACGCAACGCAAGACGTCTCTGAATAAATATGAGAAAGGGAAGAAATTCCGGAGGGAGAAGGGAAGAAATTGCTCCAGCGAGTCTTCCCAGTCATATGTGCTGCAGATTTCTCAAGCGAGATTGCGGCAAATGTAGAACGGAAGGTGCTCGGCCGGCTATTTTCTTTCCATTTCGAAAAACAGCACAGAGTTTCTTCTTGGGACTCAAACTCATGAGACACCCTCAGTTCTATATCAGTTCCTAAAGGGTTCAGCGGGTGACCCATAATCTAGGCCTGGGCATAGCAGGGGCCTCCGTGATAACAACAGACCACAGGGGATCCTCTTGGGTGGCAGTAACCCACATAAGGTCACGTAATAAGGTCCAGATCAGACTTCTCCAGATCTGTGTACCAACCTAGGGTTGCCGTCTTCCAGGTGGGGCCTGGAGATCTCCCAGAGTCACAAGTGATTTCCAGATGACAGGGATCACTTTCCCTGGAGAAAATGGCCGCTGTGGAGGGTGACCTCTGTGGTATTATACCCCACGGAGGTCCCTCCCTTTCTCAAACCCCGGTCTCACCACACTCCACCTCCTCAATTCCTCAGCAATTTCCGTACCCAGGATGATGATGATGTTTATCTGAAACCAGGGCTTTTTTTGTAGAAAAAGCCCAGCAGGAACTCATTAGCATAATAGGCCACACCCAAAACCAGAAATTCATTAGCATATCCAGCCACACCCCTGACAGCATAGCTCATTAGCATATTAGACCACACCCCCATGTCACCACACCCACCTTTTGCTTCTCATTCTGTTTACTTTGTTTGTTGTCAAAACCCAGGGCTTTTTTGTAGCAGGAACTTCTTTGCATGTTAGGCCACACACCCTGAATGTAGCCAATCCTAATGAGTTTCTGCTGTTAGGTGTGGCCTATTATGCTAATGAGTTCCTGCTGGGTGTGGTCAACTCAGAAGCCAGCAGGAACTCCGTTCCTGTGCGTTCCTGCCCAAAAACAGCCCTGTCTGAAACAAATATGGACAGCCAGCAGTGGAATTATGATTTTTCTTCCCATTACGGTGAAGCGGAACTTGGAGATTGTTGCTGTGCTTTTGTGATCTAATGAAACAGAAATTGTGAAGGAAAAAAAGTTCACCCGTGAGTTCTTTCAGGGAACACACACACACACAGAGAGAGAGAGAGAGAGAGTGGGTTTATCGAAGCCTTTTGATTCTGTTCCCATGACCTTTTCAGTTTCTTCATCCCACACACTTTCTATTCTCAAATTCAACCCCTTTTCTCCCCTTCCTTCAACACTCTTTTGTGACACAGGTAAAATCCCTGGTAAAAACGACAAAACACCACAAATCAACTTCTCGGCTACAGAGCTTTGAGGGCCAAATTACCGATTCTGTTCTTGAGAATTTTTCATAATACATGGCTTTTTAAATGTTCTTGTTCAGTCATTTTAGTGACTACATTTATAATATCAGTTTTCATTTAATTATTACAGTTATTATAATAATTATAAGCACATTGTTATTGTCCCTCCTTCCTCAAAGTCCAGTTCAGAAAAGAGAGATTTATACAATGGGATTATTGCATAAAGACCTGGACAAACAAAGATATGCTTTATTAATCCTCTTTAGGTGTATGCAAGAAAGTGTTTTTAAACAATATGCTCATTTTAAAAGGCATCCTGTTAAACCAAGCGTCTGCCTATTAGAGTTATACATGACCTCACTCCCTGACATTCTTTGGTTGCAGACATGGCAGCCATTTTGTCATTAGCTCTGCCTCCTGCAGCAGCCATTTTGTGGTTGCACCCATCTCCCTGTGTCAGAATTCCAAAGCTGCCCACTGGATCAAAATTGTTGGGGACTTACGCATTGGGAGTAGGGTTGCCAGGTTGACTTACCTGGCCAGTGGGGGTCTCCTAACATCCTTCCGGGAGACCCAAAGTGATGTTGGGCATTTTGGGGCCTACTTCTGGTTTTGGGCCTACTTCCAGTAGGGAATGACACTGGTTTTTTGGGCAAAACTCTATGTTAGAGTTTTGTCACCTCCAACCGGAAGTAGGCCTGAAACCAGAAGTAAGCCTCAAAAGGTCAGTTGGGTGCAGGATTTCCCCCTATTGGTTAGCTGTGGGTGAAAGCCTGTGAAAGTGGGGGTTCCACCATTCCCCCCGGGGGGGGGGGATGGCAACCTTAATTGGGAGGTTAAAAAGCTAAATGATTATGTATGAACAGAAATGCTGGGCAGAAATGACATTGATGGATTCTGGTGGGAAGGAATTTGAGGGGGGGGAACCCCAAGAAACCATGCCAGCTAGAGTTGCCAGCTCCAGGTTGGGAAATTCCTAGATATTTGGGGATTAGAGTCTGGGGAGTGCCAGGTTTGGGGAAGGGAGGGAATTCAGTGGGGTATAATGCCATACGGTTAGGGTTGCCAAGCCGGGCGTTGCGCCACAGCGGGGGACTCCCGGCTGGTGTCTGGAGTGCGTGCGCGTGTGTGAAGTGCGTGCACCGCATGCACGTCACCCGGAAGTGACGTGATGACGCCGGGCACGCTGGGGCGGGGCCACGACCATCCGAAGGAAAACCATAGAGTTTTCCCTCGGATGACCGTGGCCCTGCCCCCAGTGTGCCCGGTGTGGTCGTGTCACTTCCAGGTGGGGTGGGGCTCGTCGGGGTGAGGCTCCCCCCGGGGCCCGATCCGCTGGCGGTGGGGAACGGGCCTCTGGGGCGGGGGTTTCCCTGCCTCCTGCGGGGACTTGGCAAGCCTACATACGGTCCACCTTCCAAAGCAGCCATTTTCTCCCAGGGGAACTGATCTCTGTGGCCTTAGGTCAGCTGTCATCCCAGGAGATCCCTAGGTACCACTTGGAGGTCGCAACCCTAACGCTAGAATATATCAACGCAGTCAGAATTTCTGAGTGAAGTTAAAATAACTCTCTGGGGTGGAAGAAAGCCTCAAATACCAATTCATGCTATGTGACAGAAACACAAAAGCAATTTCACCACACACTTACTTCGCAACTTTACTGTTTCTTAATATTAAACATTACTTCTTTAAAATACAGAGCTATTATTTACATTCTTTGACATTTTTCCACAGGGCTTTAGCAATTGCTCCACAGATGGTTTTCAGCATTATTTGGATTGTTCTGTGAAACTGAGATGGATTAATATGCTTTTTAAAAATAGATATACATTTCCTTGGGTTTTACTGCATAAGTGTGTATGGTTATAGTCATTGTTGTTAACCAATGGCTAAAAATTAATAAAAGATACTATAATTAATAATTGTTTTAATTAGGACTTTATGGTTTCAGCAGTTTCTCCACAGATGGCTTTCTGGATTAATTAGTTGGTTCTATGAATTCAGGCTTATAAGTGCCCACATGTGATAATTACAGCACTCAAGGGAGCAGTCCAAAGCTGGTCTTCTCAGAAGAAAGTCCTATTTTATTCAGCAGCGCTTATTCCCAGGAAAGTGATTTTAGGACTGCAGCCTAAGCCGATCATCTTGGCCACCCACTCACCACATGGCAGCAACCCCAGGTTTGTAACCGAGGGAAAGTGACATAGGGTAACTCTAGGAATCTCCTGAAACTCTATGGAAAGACCATGGAGTTTCTGGCAATTCCTAGAACTACCAATGTTACTCCCCCCCCCTTTAAACATAAGTGATGTGTAAAAGATGCAGGGGTCGTTTCGTAGAAAAAGAGCTAGGGAACTCATTAGCATAACTCATTAGCATATGCCACACCCCCTTCCATCACCGGAAGTGTGTCATAAGGCCACGCCCCCTTCCATCACTGGGTCATAAGGCCACACCGGAACCTCTTGAGTAGCCAAATCACTCGCTCACAGCTTTAATGCCAGTGGCTCACAAAGTAGAAATTTTGCTCACAAGACTTCACAGCTTAGAGGGAACATTGGTAGGCAATTCCAGGGAGAAAAAACAGCTATAAACCAAGACCAGCTATAAACCAAAACAGCTATAAACCAAGCATGGGGGCAGATGACCACATTGCTACGGAAAATACACTGAAAATCCAGGCATCACTCCCTCCCACCAACAATTCTGGCGGCTGCCCTGGTTTCAGTTCTCGCCGAGCCCCCGTCGAGCTCGGCGGTGGAGCTGTGAGGCTGGCGGGAGCACGGAGAAGCCCTGCCAAGCCCCATCAGGGGCCCGGCGGTGGACCTGCAAGGCCGGCGGGAGTGCGAGGAAGCCCCACGAAGGTCCCCACCCCCCAATGGTCCCGGCCGCCGCCGGCCTTGCGGCTC
>NW_015169265.1:59511-95872 GCF_001447785.1 Gekko japonicus
GGGTTTGAATCCCCACTCTTCCTCCACGTGTAGCCATCTGGGTGACATTGGGACAGTCACAGTTCTCTCAGAGCTCTCTCAACCCCACCTACCTCACAGGGTTTCTGTTGTGCGGAGGGGAAGGGAAAGGAGTTTGTAAGCCGCTCTGAGACTCCGAGTGAAGGGCAGGGTATAAATCCAATCTCCTCCTCCTCCTCCTCCTCCTCTTCTTTTTCTGCTCTTTAGATATTGTACTCATCTCTTACCTAAGGTGTATGTTTCAAAAAGGTCTTATGTGTACACGTTAAAAACAACAACCCTGAAGTGTGTGAAGTGGCCCACAAGGTGACAGGCTTATAAGTCAAACCTTCAATAAGCAAAATGGCTATTCTGTTAACAGGCACTACCTGGCAACCAGAAAAAGGCCTGCAGGCTGGGATAGCGGGTCACGATGACACGGGCTGCTGCATCACATCACTTATTTTTTTAAAAAAGGAAGTAAGATGGGTAGATCTAGGAAAGACTAGAAACTCTATGGTCTTTCCATAGAGTTTCAGGCGATTCCTAGAATTACCCTATGTCATTTCTGATTTTTTTTAACTGGAAATGATGTGACACACAACCAGCATCGCTGCTTTTCTCCAGTTCCCTTTTAAATCTTCCTCCTTCCTAGGGATGAGAAGAGTGGGAAGGCACAGGGCAGCTCACCTGTGTCTGTGGCAAATGCAACACAGGCTTCCAGTTTCTCAGTCTCTGGTGTCGTGGTTAAGAGCGGCAGGACTCTAATCTGGAGAACCGGGTTTGATTCCCCACTCCTCCGCATGAAGCCGGCTGGGTGACCTTGGGTCAGTCACAGTTCTCTCAGGACTCTCTCAGCCCCACCTACCTCACAGGGTGGGTGTCTGTTGTGGGGAGAGGAAGGGAAGGCGATTGTAAGCTGCTCTGAGACTTCAAATAGTGAAGGGCGGGGTATAAAACCAACTCTTCTTCCTCCTGTTATGCAGCAGACGCATGCATGGACAAGCCCACTCCCAGTACCCAAAGTTCCTTTTCAACGTATGTCTGCTTTCAGCTGTAAATTCATAGGCCTAAGTCATACCATTGTTCTCTCCAGGGATTGCTCATACGGTGGTGACAGAATTAGGTGGGCCAAAGGGTTGCATGGTGTTATGTTGGAGAGAGAGAGGGGGGGGGAGAGGGGGGGTATAAATCCAATCTCCTTCTTCTCCTCTTCTTCTTCCTCTTCTTCCTCTTCTTCCTCTTCTTCTTCCTTATTAGTCCATCAGACTGGATGTTGTGAGAAAAAAAAATGGTTCAGAAAATTTAAAACCCATTTATACAATGAACTTCATAAAGAAATCATAGTGTTCTTTCTCTCCTCTATTTCTGTAAAGCAGCACAGTGAAGATGATCCCCAACATAATTTTGCTAGGCCTTTGTCTCAAGAGATACCTTTCCTCCATCTTCTCCTCCTCTGCTTTTGCCTTCCTCCTCTTTCATCCAGTTCCCTGGTCTCTGTCCACTGTTGATTCTGCTCCTTCCTTCATCTACCTTTCCCCCAAGCTCGCTGCCCACTAGGATTCCTGATTCCCGCGATCTCTTCTCCAGTCCTCAACCTCCCTCCCCCCGAAAACCATTTCCCTCCCTAGGCCTTCTGGGCAGCATGAATCCCAGCCTGACAGACGCTTTCCCTTTCCTCACAGAAATTGGACTGCCAACAGGGAATTATCCTGACAGCAATTGGCCACGAACATTCCACCCTCCCGGTGGCCCAGCCAATCAGTCTTGGCAGCTCTATAGCCATTGGCACCATTCAATATGGATGGCCGTCCTGTCCTCCGTTTACATCGGGTATTAGCCATATCGGAGCGTAATGAACGGCAGAAGCCTGGAAATTTTCGGCACCCGAAGGCAGCTGCTCGGTCCCTGACACCTGCAGTAGGAATTGGGTTGGCTACAGGTCGGAATAAACGCAATTTCTAATGAGGGTGTCATGGGACTCGTTCGGATCGTTTCTGAAGGGAGTCTCCTACCAGCTGTGTCTGCCTAATGAGGTTTCCTGCCAAGCTGATATGAATTATCCCTTAGGGGAGCCTTATTAGGTAGCACTAGTCTGGGATCCGTCTCAGCCCGCAGCTCCCAGCCCTGGAGAGCAGGGGCAAATGCCGAATTTAAGACCATTTAACCCAACATCGAAGAGAGACCCCCCGCTCTCTCTCCCCCCTGGTACGTTCCGATTACTGGCAGAATCAGAAGTCGGTAAAGTCAAAAGTATGCAATGGGGGGAGTGTATTTTGAGATCTCTCGGCCGATCATAATTAGAAAAGAAAAAATGTCTTCTGGGGAAGGAATCGTGACTCATAGTTTGTGTTCCCCGGAGCGTTGCTATGGAGAAGGGAATCCATGCCAACCGTCACACAGATATTAATCCCCCGATTTGAAAGGAAGATAAATAGCCAAACTTTGCTCCAGCCAGAAACCAAGCAAACTTTGTGTCAACAGCGGAATGTATCTCCTCGAACCAGGCAGGCCAAGGAAGCTCGGAAAGGGTTCAGGCAACAAGGGCTGAAAGCGCACCACCTCACTTTTAAAGGGAAACCTTTTTTTTTAAAGGGGGAATTAGCACTGCACCCAGTTATTAGAAAAAACAGAACAAAACAACAGGACGTGTGCAATGTTCCCCTCCAAGCTGTGGAGTCTTGTGAGCGAAAATTCTACTTTGTGAGCTGCTGGCATTAAATTTGTGAGAGCAAGCTATTTGGCTACTGCAATAAATTTGTTTGCTCTGGAGTCATCATTTCTGAGCTAAGACAAAAAATGTGTGAGCTGAAGGCTAAAAAACTGTGAGCGGGCTCACACCAACTCAGCTTAGAGGGAACCCTGGACGTGTGCTAAGTGAGGAACTTGCGAAAAGGGCAGAGAAAATCTGGAAGCTTTTTTAAACGCATGGTATTTTCAGGGGTATTTTCAACAGGGTTCCCAACCTCCAGGTGGGGGCTGGAGATCTACAACTGATCTCTGGGTGATGGGGATCGGCTCTCCTGAAGAAAACGGCTGCTTTGGAAGTTCGACTCTGTGGCATTGTCCCCCAAAACCCTACCTTCCTGAGGCTCCACCCCCTTAAATCTCCAGGTATTTCCCAACCCAAAGCTGGCAACCTTAATTTCCACGTTGTCTTTGAGCCCCTGCTTGTGGCAATGTTGCAGAGGAGAAAGTTGTTGTTGTTCAGTCGCACAGTCGAGTAGGACTCTTTGCGACCCCATGGACCAGATCATGCCAGGCCTTCCGGTCTTCTGCCGTCCTCTGAAATTTGCTCAATTTCATGTTCGTTGTATCTATGACACTGTCTAACCATCTCATCCTTTGCCGTCCCCGTCTTAAGTTACGTAGGTTGCCCATTTGACCTTGGGTCAGTCACAAGTCTTCTCAGAGCTCTTCTCTCAAGGGCAGTCCTCGAAAGAGCTCTCCCAGCCCCCACCTACCTCACAGGGTGTGTGTTGTGGGGAGGGGAAGGGAAAGGAGATTGTAAGACGCTCTGAGACTCTTTTGGGCAGTGAAGGGCGGGGTATAAATCCAATCTCTTCTCTTCTGTCTTCAAATGAAGTGTGTTTCCATTGGAGTGTCAGCTCTGTTTTGCTGACCAAATGAAACCTAAAAAAAAAAATTATTATTTTTTGCTTGTGAGCCAGGCAGACAGGATTAGGGAGGCGTCGCATGCTGCTGATCGCCCCCTGTACTTGCCCGGAGTTCAGTGATGCAAACCAGCACCTGCGACCCATCTGGCTGATGCATTTCCAGAGCCCCGACCAAGTGGAAATCCCGCCTGTTACTGGGAACCTCCCACTTATGCCCCCTGGGGTATTGAAAGGACGCACGTCAGTTAGGAGAGGTTTCCTTCTCTAGGAGCACTTGGCTGATACTGTACAGATGCAACCTTTGTAACATTTTCAGTTCTCTCTAAGGCCCTTACCTCGTCACGCTTGGTGCTTGGCTTGCAACGATTTAAAAAAGGAATCTTGAAAAAAAAATTCCTCTCTATACTGCAATGCACTTTAGTTTATTTGGATGAACATTCGGCAACCGGCCTGTGACCTGATCCTTCTCTTTCACCTTTATCCAAGTTTTAAGTACAGACTTGGATAACTTTTGCATAAAAGAATCTCTCTTTCCGCACAGGTTCTTAGGGTTGTCATGTTGGTCTGTGGTAGAACTGATAGATTAGAGTCCACTAGTACCTTAGAGACCAAAAAGTTTCAGGGTCTAAGCTTTTCAGAGTTAAAAACTCTTCTTCAGACACGAGTAGAGTAGAAATGGAGGTCTCTGAGTCCTTTTACCCTAGTCAGAAGGCGTGAGGGGTCTTGTCGAGACTGCTTGTAAAAGATGCAAAGGTACAAAGGGTATTCACTAGCTTCCTTTATAACATCCCTCCCACCTTCTGAGCAGGACAACAAACACTCTGTTTGTCGTCTATTTGCAGTCCTGAGGAAGTTCATCTGGAACCGCTTACTTACAGTCCGGAGGAGCCCCTCGACTGCTTTATTCAGTCAACAGAAGAAAATTGAAGAGAATTTGCTTGTGAGAATCAATACCAGTTGGTGTGTATATATGCTCGCAGTGCCGTGGCTATTGACTTACTGAATTTATTCTATATATATTGAATACAAAGAGTGTTATTGTTATTATATTATTTATTGCATTGTTTCACACAGTTTGTTGTATTTTTGGACTCCTTGTTCACCACGATCCCTTTTGTTATAGGATAAAAGGACTCCATTTCTACTCTGCTCGTGTCTGACGAAGGGAGCTTTGACTCTCGAAAACGTATACCCTGAAACTCTTGTCGGTCTCTACTGGATCTAATGGTTCTTTCTGCACATTTCCCCTCCTCCTCCTGATTTTTCCCTGAACTGCAGATAGGTAGCAGAGAATGCATGAAGCAGTCATTAATTGGATGTAGTTGGAGAATCCCCCCTTGGGAAAAACAATCCCCAGGATGTGCCATATCCAGGTATCACTTAAGGAACGATTTATTAAAAAACAGAGGGAGAAGAATGCTGGGCCTTACACCAGCCAACCTCTGCAACAGTTTTGCTCAACAATATGGACTGCATCTTGGACTCTAAAGTGCAGTGGGATTTTTTCCCTTTTGAGCATCCACACAACATTGTCCTCTGATCATCCACTTTCTAGCCTTTCCCTTTCCTGTGCGTGTTCTTTCTCAGATCTGGTTTGGTGTGCTCTTTCTGGAAAGAACACAGTCCAACTACATTAGGAAGCCGTTTGGACCGGAAGGTTCACATTGCTGATGGTCCCAAGTATCGACACTCCCTTTCCTTCCTTCAGCCTCCCGCATATGTCATTTTCCCTGGCACACTACCAGGTGAGTTTTGGAGTACTTGAAAAAAAATGGCAATTTCGATACTATAATTCAATAACAATCTGTTACCACGATCTACTAGCTTTCATTTTTAACAAAGTCTCTAACCCTTTTCATTGTCAAGGAAGGTACCTTTCCCCTTACATCTCTGCAATGAAAATGAAAACACCGAGGAGTAACCCTGTGCCCTGATTCTATCACCCTCAGTCTATTTCACAGTCAGTCAATCTCGCCGCATAAATTATGCAGTCAGATTGAGCCGATTGAGAATATCACCAGGACCAATAACTAAGCTAAGTACAGTTGGTTTTAGGAATTTCCGCTCTGCACGTTAATTGTTTCCGGCACTTTAAAAATGGTTTTTGATTGTTCTTGGATGTTTTAAGCATGTTTTTAATTGTATTTATATACATTTTATGTAGGCCGCCCTGAGCCCGCTTCCGCGGGAAGGGCGGAGTATAAATCGAACTAATAAAATAAAATGTCTGCTAAAAATAAAAATAAGGTGGAAATTGAGAGAAATTAGTAATTGTGAGAGATCACATGGTAGGAATGGAAGGACTGCCGTTTCTTTCTCTATATATAATTTTTCAACCCCCCCCCCCGCAATATAATTGCTTAAAGTCTGCTAATGTGTCTGCTGGAAAGATGAATGCATAAACAGCATTGCTACCTTACAGACTCTAAATCCACATCGCTTTTTATTTTTAAATGTGGAGAACACCTGGCAGCTCTTATTGTTTTATTGCAACTGCGATTTAAAAAAAAAAAATTCTCAAAACAGAGAGTGCTCATTTCACCCTAGCACCGATGAAACGCCCAGAAATAGGTCTGTCGATGGCCGCCTCTCCCCTAGCAGCTTTTGTTTGACTTAAAAGCTTGCCAGAATATAAACAATTCGGCCACAGCGGAGAACGAAATGCAAACACGATGCTCAATTCCCTTGCAAGCCTTTGAAAGCTGTGGTAAGTTGACAGCTATCCCTAGAAGGTTAAACGCACACGCTCCGGCCTGTCAGTAAAATTAAGCCTTCTAAAGACCGCGTGGCACTCCAGAAGACATAAGTTTATCTGTGTGAATAAACAAGAGCATCCACTTCAATTCCCTTCTGCTCGGAGATCTCTTTAAGGTACGGTATTAAAAAGTCTAGTGCGATGCAATAAAAAAAAAATGCAGATGGCACCATTGAATACTCAGGCATTTGGAAGGCGCCCTATTGGAAGTTCAATTGGAGACGTCGTGCTCCCACTTTCTCTCACAATACCAGTGTTGTTCCTCTCTTTAAAAAAGAAAATGCGATAAAGACAAGAGGGAGATAATCAAAGCTCCCTCCAAGCTGTGGAGTCCTGTGAGCAATCATTCTGCTTTGTGAGGTAGCTACTGGCACTAAAGTTGCGAGCGAGCGATTTGTCCGCTGCATAGATTAGTTTGCTCTGGAGCCATCCCTTCCTGAGCTAAAATAAAAATGGGTGAGCTGGAGGCTAAAAAACTGTGAGCTAGCTCACACTAACTCAGCTTAGAGGGAACACTGGACATCATCTGCGGACTTGGTCTAGTGGCGCTCCTGTTTCTCAGCTCTACCGAAAAGGCGCTTCAAAGGGATTTTATGACAAGCAGCAGCACCGGGAGAGGTTTTAAGCAATCCCTCCCCATCCTGTTTTTCTGCTCAAAATCCCCTCTGCAGACTTAAACAAACAAATAAAAGGCTCCAGGATTCAGAGATATGTGTTTACAATCGCTGGACCAGGGGTCCTCAGCCTTTTCGAGCCTGTGGACAACTCTAGATTTATAACACAAGGTGGAAGGTGCAACTACAAAATGGCTGCCGTGGGAGTTGGAGCCAACCATAAAATGGCTGCCACAGGAGGAGGAGCCACACTCGAAGGAAGCCCAAGGGCAGGGGAGAGGAGGAGCAATTTTTTAAAATATATACTGCGAGAGAGCAGTGAGAGAGAGAATAAAATCAACAGTGTAGTGCCTGCTGCCACTGAAACAACATTATTGGACTTTCCACTGCCAATCAGGTCTCCAATGGCCAATCAGGAGCCGTGCTGGAGAGGAACCCCACCCACTTTCTCATATACTTCGTGGGCCCCAGGAAAGTTATCAGCTGGTGCTGTGGTGCCGTTGGAGAGCCCTGAATCTAGACCCTCAGTTGGATGGGATTGGCATTTCCAAATCTATCTACATCAAGAGTCGCATTCCAGTAAGTTCAACAGGACCCAGAGGAATATCGCAATGGGGAAGAGTATGCACATTCGGCTGCGCCTGATGGCAGCGCTTCCTTCTTTGGATGTCTCTCTCTCTCTCTCTGTCTGAAACACAGAATCATAGAGCTGGAAGGGACCTCCAGGGTCATGTAGTCCGACCCTCTGCACAATGCAGGAAATCCACAAATACCCCCCCACACCCCCAGTGACATGGGCGCAGGGGTCATTTCGTAGAAAAAGAGGTGCAGGAGCTCATTAGCATAACTCATTAGCATAACTCATTAGCATAACTTATTTGCATATGCCACACCCCCTGACATCACCGGAAGTGTGTCAGAAGGCAACACCCACCGCTCAGGCTCCACTGGACTGTTTTGGATTGCTAGCTATTGGGCGGAAGGGCGGGGACGTGCAGATCTGTCCTCGCAGAGGAGGGAGAGCTTGTACCAGAATAAAACTTGGTCTTAAAGGTGCCACTGGACTGTTTTAGACGGGGGGGGCTCTGCAACTTACCTGGCTGCTTCTTGCTCTGACCGAGGGCTGCTGGGAGCAGGGGGTGGGGCTTGTTGCATGTGCCCGCCCCCTGGGCTCCTTACTGCCGGAGCTCTGCTCCTGCAGGAAATGACCCCTGCATGGGCGTATTAAATCAGAATGGTTTTCTGTGAATTCTACAAAGACTTTGCCCAGACAAAAGTAACTTGGTTAAGTTTGATTTTTTTTATTGACTTGCTCACACCTTCAGTTCAGTTAGTTAACAGACGACGTTACAGTGTTATTAATGCAAAGTAAGACGCATCGGTGCAGATTATATCACAATTATTTCTACTGATTGCAGCTCTCTCATAATATTGTGTTTTTTTTTAAAATCAACTATCAACAGTCCGGCTTAAGAAATCAACACTGATTAAACGTCCAGCGGCACTTAAATGATTCCAGGAAGCTGCTCCCGTTGCATAGCTTGCCAACATAGATATCTTTTCTCACAAGACTTCCTTAATTTGCGGTTCTAAATATATCTTGGGGGAGGGGAAAAACAAGGCTTTAGTGCAATATTATATAAAAGCAGATTTAACAGCATTAAAAGGAGAAGAAAAAAAGAATACATACAAACAAAACAAGATTGCCAGGCACTTCTAGGTTCGTTGCTGGTTTACATTTATAATTAAGTGGAATGGATTATTCAAAAAGATTCAATATGCAAAAGGAATGCATTTTCGTTTCTGGTTGTGTCCAACTGCTGGTTGCAAACCAAAATAACTCAGAGGCTATATCATTGCGAAGTCCAGTACATAACACAAAATGCAATGTTTGAAAAAGACAATTGAAACAATTGCCATATGGAGGCAGGTACAAAGCCCTCCTGAAATGCATTAGAACTGGGCTTGAACAGATTTCCCACTAGGCTTGCACACAAGTTCCTGGTGGGTTGAGTTTATTGCTCTTTGTAACTGGTATGTTCCACAGAACTGTGTTCATTGCTATTTGTAACTGGTATGTTGCACAGAATTGTGTGTGTTGGTATTTGTAACTGGTATGTTGCATAGAACTCTGTTCATTGCTGTTTGTACCCGGTATGTTGCACAGAATTGCGTTTGCTGCTGTTTGTAACTGGTATGTCAAAGCTGTGCACAGAACTGTTTGTGTTGCTATTTGTAACTGGTATGTTGTACAGAATTGTGTTCACTGCCGTTTGTAGCTGGTATGTTGCACAGAACTGTGTTCACTGCTGTTTGTAACTGGTTTGTCACACGACACAAATATAAGGCAGTATAACTTTGTCTGACATCACTAACTGAAAGGGTAAAGATTCTCCCATTTTTTCCAAAACAGTCCATACTTCCCCCCCTCCATGTGAACATCAATCCTAACTATTACAGTGGATGTTCAAAATGTGGAGACTGTCAAAAATACAAGATAGTTTCAGGTGGGTGGCTGCATTAGTCTGTAGTAGTAGAACAAACTTTTGAGTCTAGAAGTACCTTCAAGGCCAGTAAAGTTTCCCGGGGTGAGTCAAGGTCACTTTGTCTGACAAAGAACAAGATTCAAGTCCAGCAGCATCACAGAGGCCAACAAGATTTCCAGGGTATACGTTTGCGAGAGTCAAAGCTCCCTTCGTCAGATGACTTGTATCTGACGAAGGGAGTTTGACTCTTGAAATCTTATATCCTTGTTGGTCTTTAAGGTGTTACTGGACTCGAATCTTGCTCTCTTACTGCAGACCGACCAACACAGCTACCCACCTGAAATTGTCTGATGAAGGGCACTTTGACTCACAAAAGCTTACAGCCTGGAAAATCTTGTTAGTCTGTAAAGTGCTACTGGACTCAAAATCAGTTAAAAGACTACCAGTAATGTTGACAGTCACTTAAGCATCTGATGAGTGTCCAAAAATATGAAGACAGTTCAAATTCACTGGTCTACTTGACAGATATTGTCAGCATTAACTACTGTTAAGGTTGTACGGCTGGATATTCACCGGGCCATGCGAGAGACTTTCAAGATTCCTTCATGATATGGAGTGATCTCCATGCTATCGCATGCTTAAACACCATGGAAATCTATGAAGTCAAAACATGCATAACTCCATGCTGGATTGTGGCCAGCTACTGTTCAATCTGCTTCAAAAGACTATATTGATTAGGGATGGGCACAGACTGGGAAAGCCCAGGTTCAGTTTGGGGCTCGCAAAGCAGGTGGCCCTGAACTGAACCCCTGAGCCAAAACCCCTGCCTGAACTGAACTGGTCTGGGTCCCCCAGTGACACATTCGTGTCACTTCTGGGTCGTGTCAAATGTCGCCCCAGCGCACCCATGTTAACCAGAAGTGACGCATCACTTCCAGATGATGCGGACGAGCTCGGACGGCACCTGACATTACCCAGAAGTGGCGTGGGCACGTTGGGGACTGAACACCTAAACTGAACCACGGTGAGCACTCGGTCGGGGAAGGCTCCTTTTTCAAACTGCAGTCTGGGGTTCACAAACCGGGCAAAGTCCAACCTGGGCTTTGGCTCAGGTCTGTGCCCATCCCTAATATTGATATATGTTCTGAAAAGCCTCTGCTTCTAGGTGCGGAATGAAAATGATTCTTTTGAGATGAGTTGTATCACTTAGAACTATGTCTTCATTAGTTTGGTGGAATCTTACTATCTGACTCCCTCCTGTATTTTCATTGAATATTCCATATTTCCTTTCCTTTATCCCTTAAAAGCTCCGCGATACATAGATCTTGAGCAGTTGAACAGTTTAAACCATATATTATATTGCAAACATACCAAACTCGTGTTCATGTTTCACTCTTAAATACAGTAGTTTAGCGCATATGTGTCTATAATCTACTTCTCCTTTACACCTCTCCCTTTTGTCACTTAAACATACCTGATTAAGCAAATAGCATTTCTTTTTTTTTTTAATCTGCTTTTCTCTTAAAATAGACCAAAATAAAATATACATGTATATATACACAATCGTTATTGAATCAGCATACTCGGAACACAAGAACGCAGCGTAAACTAGAGCAGGCATGTCGTAGATGTATGCTAAGTTCATTATATGTACAATCACTTCGTTTTCTCGCTCAGCTCCTGATCATTGGTTCTAGCATTGAATCCACACAGCCTGTGCGATCCCAAATAGAGTGGCATCTTTCTTAAGTCCATCGAAGTCAATGGGCTTTGAAAGGGGCAACTCTTTTGAGCATAGCACTGTAATTCTCCTGCAGGGAAACTAGAAGCATGAGGGAAGGCTGTCGAAGTACAAGTTTTCCAAGCGATAAACATTCCCTGCATAGTATCCCTTCCCTCAGTCAGAGGTCTCTTAAGGACCTTCGGTAAGTAGAGGAAGCTATCGTTCCCCTCTGTGTTCTTTAAGGTGCTTTTAAGGTGGGTGAGTGTTTGGCGTAGTGGTTAAGTACACGGACTCTAATCTGGGAGAACCGTGTTTTATTCCCCCACTCCTCCACTTGCACCTGCTGGATGACCTTGGGCAAGCCATGGTTCTGGCACAGCTGTTCTTGAAAAAGAGCAGTTTCTATCAGAGCTCTCTCAGCCCCACCCACCTCACCCACCCGTCTCTTGTGGGGAGGGGAATGGAAAGGAGTTTGTAAGCTGCTCTGAAACTCTGAGTAAAAGGCGGGGTATAAATCCAATCTCTTCTTCTTCTTCTTCTCTTTTTAAAGACATCCTGTGGACAATTCTATGTGTTTTACAGTCTTTCACATTCCCCTCGCTTTCCATTTAGTTCTTCGTCATGGGGAATGGACTTATTGTAAAGCCCGTTATCCAAACTAGTTCTCAGCTTATTCCCACCCAATTCAGTCTCATTTCATGA
The DNA here is from genome assembly GCF_001447785.1 of Gekko japonicus. Taxonomy (NCBI): domain Eukaryota; kingdom Metazoa; phylum Chordata; class Lepidosauria; order Squamata; family Gekkonidae; genus Gekko; species Gekko japonicus. The sequence continues at coordinate 71,406 of NW_015169265.1, forward strand.
GTAACATAGTTCTACTAATGAGCATAGTTTCGGAAGGTAGCTGTGTTGCTTGACCATAGAACAGCGAGATTCAAGTCCAAGTAGTACCTTAGAAACCAACCAGATTTTGGAGTGTATGAGGGGTTTCAATAATCAGAGCTCCCTTGGTCAGATACATGCTCTCAAAAACTCATGCCCCCCCAAATCTTCTTGGAAGAAGTTGGTTTTTATATCCCTCTTTTCTCTTTGTTATTGAGTCTTAAAGTGGCTTACAATTGCCTTCCCCCTTCCACAACAGGCACCTTGTGAGGCAGAGGGGGCTGAGAAAGTCCTGAGATACCTGTGACTGGCCCAAGGTCACCCAGCAGGCTTTAGGTGTAGGAGAAATGGGGAATCAAACCTGGTTCTCCATATTAGAATCCACCGCTCTTAACCACTACACGCTAGCTCTCTAAGGTGCTGCTGGATTTGAATCTAGGCGTTCTGGTAATGTTAGCTTCTGGGTGGACCCTCTTCCCACCAAAACATCTGCGACTGCCAAGCAGGGGTTAAAATAACGTTGCCAAAGGAATGTTGTTTATAAAGCCGAAATATGATTGATATGGTCCCTGCCAAAGCTGACAAGACAATAACCAGATGGCTTTTGTCTCAGGAGTTACAAACTAACAGTACTGCAGCTAAAACCCAACGTTTATATTATTTTCTTTTTATGGCCGTAAAAGTCACCACAAGGCAGCCTTTACCATATCAGCTCTTGCCCGGAATGGTATCTCTTTATCGTACATCCACACGTGGTCAAAGATTTTGTGATCGAGTCCTCGCAGAAGAGGTTATCAATCGTCTCCTGGGGAACGAGACCCAGTTTTTGGCAACTCGTTCTGGCACGAGGTCAGCTCTCTGCATGTGATGCCGGGTTGGAGCAAAAAAAGTCACCGGGCCCAACTGCGACTTACTACGTGAAAAGCATAACATCGGGAATCAGGCCTCAATGTGTTTTGTAGACATGGACAGCACATGTAACCCTGCACAGAGAGGAAAACAAAGAGTTCACAATCTACAGCAGGGGTCCCCAACACGGAGCCCGGGGGCACTACGGCAGCCCCCTTCAGAAAGTCTTTAAAAAGTAGGCGGGGCCAGGTGGGGCTTTTGCCCAGCAGGGCTTCTGATTGGCCACTGGAGATCTGATGGGCTGTGCAGATTTTTCAAAAGGTTGCCTTGGCAGCAGCTGCCACCACAGCACAAGTTATCTTCACTGTGTGGCTGAAAGTAAGCTGCGGCAGCCATTTTGGTGGCTGGCTTTGCCTCCTGCGGCGGCCATTTTATAGCCGTGTTCATCACACTGTGTCAGGATTCCAAAACTGCCCGCAGGCTGAAAATGTTTGGGGACCCCTGATCGACACAATCTGCAAAGGCGGCAGAGTGAGCATCCGTCACGTTCCTCCTCCGATTATTTCTAGGGTCCAGGGCCAGCAACTATCCCTGGCGAGCAGAGCAGTATATAATTAGTGGCCCATTCAACACGGGCTTACTCTTTCCGCAGAAATAAACTCTTCCCAAGCACCATGGCTGAAGCCACATCTGGACAGCACTGCATAACGGGCTACCGTTGTATTCTAGCAATCAGTCACTTCCTGGGTTGTCTTGTCTGCACAGGAAAATCGAGTTGAAAGTGACTTCTGGAGCTCAGCGTTCAACGACACAAGGATGCAGCCTGGGAAAAATAATGAGGACTTTGAATGAGCGCATTGCTTGGAGACGTCTTCCCCAAACGTGACATAAAAAGCCTATCTACACCATACTCTGGTTTGCTAGCCCACCCCCTTTTCCTAGGGAACTCTGGGAGCTGAAGTTCTATCGAGGGCATTGAGCGACCTCTGATAATTCCCAGCATGCCCACCAAGCACGATTAAACTGATACAAAACCAAGGTCAATTTTTTCAAAAGCAGATACGCCCTCCCATGCCTCCAGGGGTTCTTTTAAATGTGCCCCCAGTTACCCTTAAGTGTAGCAACTTTCAATTCATAATGGAATAGTGGAAGTTTCCTGTAAAATAGGGGCAACAGAATTGCATTAACATTACATTTGCATCAGACCTTTTCATCTTGGATTTCAGTCGGAGTTTTAGAAATAAGCCTGGTGTAGAAATCTACATTTTTTGTTTGTTTTCGAAACCCTCTGCCTCGAATTACTATTGCTCCATGCTTCTTGTGTAACAGACCGTATACCCTAGTTACTGATGTAACTAAGAAAACCAACAATACACCATATGTATTTAGAAAGGCCAACGAAGGGTCAAATGGTCTACGCTGTTTGGTCTAACTGGAGGACAGCGGCTTGGTTCGATTCTTCATCCGATTGTTCCGTTTCTCTGGCAGCCGGCACGTTTCTTTCTTCGTAATACTCCATTCTTCTCTGCCCGGATGCCCCATAATTTTCATCTTCCTCGACGATGGCGAGCTCAATGTTGTTATTGACCACTGCTGCTTCTCCTTCACTCCTGGTTTCTTTTTCGAGGGAATCAGCAAAGGCCTTCCCTTCTTCGGCTGGAGAAGTGGGAGAGACCAGATCGGGGTGGATTTCGGTGAAAGAGGTCTCCTCGTCGTTTGCTGCCTGCTCACCGCTGGCCGCTTCTGCCGGCTTCTCTTCCATTTCTGCGGGAGTGTCTCCCTCGCGAATTTTCTTCACATTGAACGTCAGGGGAGAGACCTTGAAAGATGAACTTTTCGAGGAGGTGGACTTCTGATGGTTAGGGGTGAAGGACTTCTTAATTTTCTCCCTCCGTTCGACAGAGACAATCTTGGTGCCGATCTTATTCATCTTCTTCTCGATGTTTTGGCGGGAAAATGCTTTCTTCAGGCTGTCCACCTTCTTGAGACTTGACCTCTTTATTTTCTCCGCCCTCGACTCCTCCATTTTCTCATCCAGGCTGTCCTCCGCGCCGTCTTCGTCGTGGTGCACCTCGTCCTCAGAGGACAGCTCCACGGTATGCATGGTCTCTTCCAAAGTTTTGTTCTCATCAACAGGCTCTTCCTTTCCCTCGGTAATACTGGGAACGGGATCCTTCACAAACACGCTGGCAGGGATTTCGTTTTCTTCCTGCAAAGAGTACGACATGTGTTTGTTCAGAGTTCGCATGACACCAACTTGATAAACAACACGCAGCCCTGCCTGAACAACATCAATATTTTTCTTTGGGACAATGAGGTAAAGGAAGTTAAACATTCAGTTGTTGCCTCAGTGCATTTAAACAGCAACAATCGCCGACTTCCTATGGAATTGTTCTGTTACACAGGGAAAGACTAATGAGCTGTCAACAACAGTTATAGCAGAATTCATTCTGGGCCACGTTCCTACTGGGGCCAGGGCAGATGGACGATTGCCAACTCCTTAACCATGGTTACGTAATAGAGCAGGATGCAGGATCGCTTGCTCTTTCCTCCCACCCCTTCCCTTTCGGAATCCCGGTTGCGCCTGCCAAACTTAACTGTTAACGTCAGCAGAAAGGTTAAGGCAGTATTCAGACATCGCAAACAAACCAGAGTTTGTTCCCGATGAGCCGGATCCTCCGGCTCACAATCCTCCCTCCTCTCCTCGTGAGAAGTCAAGATTAGAGCTTTCCCTATTGGATCGAATGCCAGTTTGTTCTGATGTCCAAGCGTGGGTATCCAGTTAACAAACCGAAGTTTGTTTCTTTCCCAGGAACATGGATTCAAAATCATGGTTTAATCCTGGTTGGGAATCCCCGTCACTGGGAAAGAAGCAAACCTCGTTTGATGAAATACTCTGGCTCAGATTTCACAACAAACTGAAATGACATCAAACCAAGATGGCTGCAAGCACAGCTCCACATGGGAGGGAAGGAGGGAGCACGAGCGCCCAGGAATAAACCAGATTTGTGCTCATCCCAAACAAATTCGTATTGGTTCTCGATGTCCCAAAGCATACCCCACGAAGTTATGACTCCCCAAAATTGCCATTTCACTGAGGGCATCGAGCCGTTGTTCTGCAAAGGGCAGTGTTACATTTTGCCCTGACCTGGACAGCCCAGCCAGGCCTGATCTTGTCATATCTCAAAAGCTAAGTCGAGTCAGCCCTGGTTAGTTGAACGTGGATGGGAGACCACCAAAGAATTCAAGGGTTGCTACAGCAGCAGGGAATGACAACCTACCTCTGTTAGTCCCTTGCCTTGAAAACCCTATAGGGTTAATTACAACAAACCGGACAACGGTGTATGTAAGCTAAGTAAAACACTAAATCACCATGTATAATTTTACAATTTTTATATCATTTTTATATGTGCGAAGTATAATTTTTTAGAGTATTCTTTTTTAGTAACTAACAAGAACTTAAGTTGTTTCTCTGTGTTTTTTTCTTTGTAACAAGTGTATTACATTAGGGCTGTGGTGGCTCAAGGGGTTAAGACTCTGAACTGCTGACTGGAAGGTTGGCAGTTCAGCAGTTCGAGACCCGAGTTCCGCATGATGGAGTGAGCTCCCGTCTCTGGCCCCAGCTCCTACCAACCTAGCAGTTCGAAAGCAAGAAATTGCAAGTAGATAAATAGGCACCGCTTCGGTGGGGAGGTAACAGCGTTCTGTGCGCCTCGTAATCTAGTCATGCCGGCCACATGACCACGGAAAATGTCTTCGGACAGCGCTGGCTCTTCGGCTTTGAAACGGAGATGAGCACCGCAACCCTAGAGTCGGATTCGACTGGCTTTCGAGCAAGGGAAACCTCAACCTGTACCTTTACTATTGCATTAGGTCCTTGAGTCTAAGATAAGACTTCATTACTGGCTGTAAATATTACCATAGGAGTTACATCATTCTAAATGTACTGTTGAGCTTCATGGTTAATGCTTAAGCCGTATTCTTGTTAATTACTCAGAAAGTACTGCTAAAAATTTATACTTAGCACATATTAAAAAAAAAGGTATAAAAATGGTAAAATTATACACGGTGATTTAGTGTTTTACTTTGAAAACCCTACAGGGCTGTCGCTCACTGGCAGAGCCTCTGCTTGGTCAGCAGAAGGTCCCAGGTTCAATCCACAGCATCTCTAGTTAAAAGGACCAGGCAGTAGGTGATGGGAAAGACCTCTGCCTGAGATCACAGAGAGCCGCTGCCAGTCTGAGTAGACAGTGCTGACTTTGATGGACCCAGGGTCTGATTGGGTAGAAGGCAGCTTCAGGTGTTCATGGCTGCCCTACGTCAACTATGATTTGACAGCACTTCTCATTCCCAGTATTATTATTATTATTTTTAACCAGAACAATTTATTTGTTTTCAATCACAAAGAGTAACAACAAACAGTGACAGTTACAGTCATCCACATATCCTACCTAAACTTTCAAATGTACCTGTAAATAAAGGTTTCACAGAACAAGGCCATAAAGGTCGTAGTTACATTAACCCAATAATAACAATTTATACTTTGCGTTATAAATAGTTTTCCAATCAAAATCGTCAAAAGTGAGTTTTTCAATAATGGGATACCATTTCCCAACAGGACTAAGTATTTCACATTCATTTTGGTCTGTGGTGTTATAAATAGAAATGGTATCATACAAAAAACATCTCCAAACTTTATAAAGCCACACATTTACAGATGGAGGAACTTTATCCTTCCATTTCATCGCTATAGTGTTCTTCGCACTCACTCCCAGTATTATAATATTTCCACTGACTCAAGCTTTCCCCTGCTGGTTCCCCTATCAGTGGAGGATTTGTGCATCTTGAGTTAACTAGTGTGAGGCCCAGTAAGCATTACAAGTATCTGAGGAGAAACAGGGGTCGTATAGACAGTCCTGCATTTCACCTCTGTATGCCCTGATATGCAGAGGGATTTCTGAGATAGAAGTGGTCAGTGCTCTTTGACCTAAAAGAAGAAGAAGAAGAAGAAGAAGAAGAAGAGATTGGATTTATACCCCGTCCTTCACTACCCAAAGGAGTCTCAGAGCGGCTTACCAACTCCGTGAGGTGGGTGGGGCTGAGAGAGCTCTGACACAAACTGCTCTTTTTCAAGGACAGCTGTGCCAGAGCTTGTGACTGACCCAAGGTCACATCAGCAGGTGCAAGTGGAAGAGTGGGGAATCAAACCGGGTTCTCCCAGATTAGAGTCCGCGCACTTAACCACTACACCAAACTGGCTCCCTTTTGTTCAGGATGTGTTCCTTACCAGAAGTATTACTCTTGGGACTTAAAATGGAAGAAGTGAATATAACAAAGAGGACTCTGATGTGGTACTTGATTACAACTGCTAGAATGACTTATGCTCAATGTTGGAAACAAGAAAAAATACCGGAGATTTGGGAATGGATAAAAAAATTACTTTTTATGGTTGAAATGGACAAATTGACAAGGAAACTTAAAAATCAGGAGGCGGAAGAATTCTTTGCTGACTGGAAAGACTTTAAAGAGTATTTGGAGAAATACTGGGATGTGAAATTTTTTTTATTTTGCTTTGATAACTATTAAGGTTATAAGAACTGTGAAGTAGTTGAAAGTATAGAAATATTAGTTTAAGATAATGTTACCTGATAGGTGTAATGATAAAACAATGGATAAGTGAGGAGAAAATGGAAAATCTGGATGGGAGGTTAGAGCCCTGGGGGAAGCCTGAAGTGGGGGGGGGGGGAGGATAGGAGGGAAAAGGGTATAAAATGAATAAAAGGGGGAAATGTTTTTAAGTTGGAAATGATATTATATCCTGATAATAAAAATGTTTGACAAAAAAAAAAAAAAGGATGTGTTCCTTCAGCGCCACGAGTTCAGGGGAAGGCACTTTTCACCTGCTCGGATGTGCTTCTCCCTGCCCCCCCCCCCGGTGCCTCGGATACTCATCACTGGTTCAAGGGCTTATCCCCGATGGACCTGGACATTTGTTCATGATTCTGAGCGATGGCATCCCTCATTCAGACGCACACACCACATCCTCTATGTATCCGTAAGCTGTAATGGAACCGCAAAAATGGTTTTTTGCCTGTGAAGTGGGAAGTAGGGCGAACCGGGGGAGGAACGAAGTAGTCATAGCACTCTTGAGCTGGGGTTAAAGAAAGGACAGACATAAACTAGAAGCAGGTCCGTAGATAATGCGGGGCCCGCGGGGCCCAGCCCCCTAGTGTTTCTTCCGGGCCCCTTCCTTTGCTGGGCTGGCCCCAAATTGAATTAATGTAATTAACTTTGATTTAATTAACTGCGCCCACCGTGGCCCCCTCCCCCCCAAATCCCTAGCTACGGGGCTGGTGGTTAAGGTTGCCAGCCTCCAGGTGGGGGCTGGAGATCTCCTGCTGTTCAAATTGATCTTCAGACTACACCGATCAGCTCCCCTGGAGAAAATGGCTGCTTTGGAGGGTCAAGTCTCTGGCCTTCTCCCCTGCTGAGGTCCCTCCCCAAACTCCGCCCACCCCAGGGTCCACCCCCCCCAATCTCCAGGTATTTCCCAACGCAGAACTGGCAGACCTACAAAGTGTTAGATCCCAGCCAGTGTTCCCTCTAAGCTGAGTTAGCGCGAGCTAGCGCACAGTTTTTGTAGCCTCCGGCTCACACGTTTTGGTATTCGCTCAGGAAGGGATGGCTCCAGAGCAAACTCATTGATGCAGCAGCCAGACTGCATGAGTAAAACAGGCTACTGAGGTTGGGAACCTGAGGTATAACATGATCTGAAGCCACCATATATGGAGTCCGGCCACCGGGACAATACTGTCTTCCCTGAGTAGCAGCCCCTCTCCAGGGTTTGAGGTGGAGATCTTACCCACGACCTGCTACCTGATCCTTTTTAACTGGAGATGCCAGGGATCGAACCTGGGACCTTCTGCATGCCAAGCAGATGTCTTGGCCCCTCACTGAACAGCAAAACATTTTTCTGCCACGCCAGCGATCATCTCTTATCCTGATGAGGGTTCACACGCTACCCAAAAACACCTCTGGGATACCACGATACATACGTAAGGAGGATATGTGAAGAAATAAATAAATAATATTGGTGGAGACTGGATAAAGAAACACACAAGCTATCATTGAACTGGCGCTTCATCCTTCCTCGGCTTTAGTAAATATTTGCCCCAGGAGATATTTGCATAAGGACTCCATTAGCATCTTTTTAAAGTGCAGCCCAGATAAACACTGGAGGGATTCAGCCTCCCCACTTAGAACATGATACCCTAGGGCAGTGATGGCAAAGCTTTTAGAGACCGAGTGCCCAAACTGCGACCCAAAACCCACTTATTTATCGCAAAGTGCCAACACGGTAATTTAACCTGAATACTGAGGTTTTACTTTAGAAGAAACAACTCATACATTAACTTAAGATGATCCAAAGTAAGGAAAGCAATCCCAAATGCTTTCATTTACTTAAAATTATTTGGCAGAGAATTTGACACTTTAATGATGGTCTGGGCCTGGCTGGGGCGATGGCATGTGTGCCCACAGAGAGGGCTCTGAGTGCCACCTCTGGCACCTGTGCCAAAGGTTCGCCACCACTGCCCTAGGTTTTGGGATAAAGGATTACATGAGGGGAGAATGAATGAGGGACTGAAGTTTCTCCGTCATGGCTGTAGAAATAGTGTCTACATGAGAGGCGCAGTGGTGGTGGTGGATGGGAAGTATCATCAAGTCACAGCCAACTCATGGCGACCCCAAAGGGTTTCCAAGGCAGGAAGAAGAAGAAGAAGAAGAAGAAGAAGAAGAAGAAGAAGAAGAAGATATGATATATACCCCGCCCTTCACTACCCAAAGGTGTCTCAGAGCGGCTTACGAACTCCTTTCCCTTCCCCTCCCCACAACAGGCACCCTGAGAGGTAAAAGAAGAAGAAGAAGAAGAGATTGGATTTACTCCCTGCCCTTCACTACCCAAAGGTGTCTCGGAGCGGCTGACAAACTCCTTTCCCCTCCCCTCCCCACAACAGACATGCCTGTGAGGTAGGTGGGGCTGAGAGAGCTCTGACAGAAACGGCTCTTTTTCAAGAACAGCTCTTATCACAACTACGGCTTGCCTAAGGTCATCCAGCCATGTGCAAGTGGAGGAGTGGGGAATCAAACCCGGTTCTCCCAGATTAGAGTCCACACACTTAACCACTACACCACTACAGAGCAACAGAGGTGCAGAGGTGGTTTGCCATTGATTGCATCTGCGTCATGACCCTGGTATTCCTTGGAGGACTCCCATCCAAATACAGAGAGAGAAGAGATTAGATTTATACCCTGCCCTTCACTCGGAGTCTCAGAGCGGCTTACAATCTCCTTCCCTTACTCTTTCTACAACACACACCCTGGGAGGTAGGTGGGGCTGAGAGAGCTCTTTCGAGGACTGCTCTTGAGAGAACAGCTCTGAGAGAACTTGTGACTGACCCAAGGTCACCCAGCAGCTGCAATTGGGGGGGGGGGAGTGGGGAATCAAACCCGGTTCTCCAGATTAGCGTCCACTGGTCTTAACCACTACACCAAGCTGGCTACGGCTGACCAAATTAGCTTCCAAGATCTGACAAGTTCGGGCTGGCCTGAGCTATCCAGGTCAAGATAACAAGGCAACGGGATAACACAATGTCGCCCAGCTAAATAGCCTTCACTTGCGGACTGCTCAGTTCTGACAATGTGGCTGACAATGGACAATGATGCCGGACAACCTGTGAAAAGATTTTTGGCCCCGACGTTTGTGTCATTTTAAAAAAACAAAAAACATTGACGCGAAGAATAAGAAGATGATCAGAGATTTCTCTCATAACAACTAATAAAATAACATATAAATGGCGAACTGTTATAAGCAAGAACTCTACAAGTATATTGTGATACTAACACTTATTGTACTGACATTTTTATGAACAGAGTAAAGATCTCCTCCTCTTGGGTTTTAGTTTAGTGTGGTTTCTTTTCTTTATCCCTAGTTGTAGTCCCTTTCCTAATATTTCTTTGTAGTTTTGTAGTCCATTGCAAAATAAAAGAAATATCCCTCTGGGGATTAAAAAAAAAAAAAAACGAACCGAAAAACAAATATCCCCTGTGTTTGCTAGATCAAGATGGGCGGCCGTGTTAGTCTGTCTGTAGCCGTAGAGAAGAACAAGAGTCCAGGAGCCCCTGAAAGACTAGCAAAATCTGTGGCAGGGGAGGAGCTTTTTTGTATTGGTAGGAGTGAGGAGTGACTCACGAGAGTCCCTACCCCAGTGATGGCGAACCTTTTAGAGACCGAGTGCCCAAACTGCGACCCAAAACCCATGTATTTATCGCAAAGTGCCAACACGGCAATTTAACCTGAATACTGAGGTTTTACTTTAGAAAAAACAACTCATACATTAACTTAAGATGATCCAAACAAAGTAAGGAAAGCAGTCCCAAATGCTTTCATTGACTTACAATTATTTGGCAGAGATTTCTACACATTAATGATGGTCTGGGCCTGGCTGGGGCGATGGCCCGCGTGCCCACAGAGAGGGCTCTGAGTGCCACCTCCGGCACCCGTGCCATAGGCTCGCCACCACTGCCCTACCCTGCCGACATATTTTGTTAGTCTTTAACAGGGCTTTCTTTGTAGAAAAAGCCCAGCAGGAACTCATTAGCATAATAGGCCACACCCAACAGCAGGAACTCATTAGCCTATTGGGCCACACCCCTGACAGCACAGCTCATTAGCACATTAGGACGCACCCCCATGTTACCAGAAGTCTGGTCATCCAGCCACACCCACCCTTTGCTTGTTATTCTGTTTACCTTGTTTGTTGTCAAAACCCAGGGCTTTTTTTTGTAGCAGGGACTCCTTTGCATGTTAGGCCACACACCCCTAATGTAGCCAATCCTAATGAGTTTCTGCTGTTGGGTGTGGCCTATTATGCTAATGAGTTCCAGCTGGGCATGGCCAACTCCGGAGCCAGCCAGAACTCCGTTCCTGTGTGTTCCTGCCCAAAAATAGCCCAGGTATTTTCCAATCCAGACTTGGCAACCCTAACTGGGCGAGGCCAACTCAGGAGCCAGCCGGAACTCCGTTCCGGTGCGTTCCTGCCCAAAAATAGCCCTGGTTAAGGTGCTCCTGGACTCTTGCTCTTTTCTCCCGTTTTTGCTGTGAGTTCAAAGAAACGCATAAACATTTCAACCTAAAAAGAGCGTGGCTTGAGGAGGCAGTTGGTCACCCCACGTCGGTTTCGTTCTGAATCGGTTCCCAGAGCAAATATAAAACCCACACTGGTGAGAGGGTCTGGCGTAGCTAATACAGAGGCATCGTTTCGCAGCAGCTGGTCAGACCAGGTCTTGGAAGACCCAGTTTCAAAGCCGTGAATCCCACTGGGTGGCCTTGGGGAAGAGCCAGTTTGGTGTAGCGGTTAGGAGCACAGACTCTAATCTGGGAGGACCGGGTTTGATTCCCCGCTCCTCCACATGCAGCTGCTGGTGTGACCGTGGTCAGTCACAAGTTCTCTCAGAGCTGTTCTCTCAATGGCAGCTCTCGAAAGAGCTCTCTCAGCCCCACCTACCTCATTGGGTGTCTGTTGTGGGGAGGGGAAGGGAGAGGAGGTGGTAAGCCGCTCTGAGACTCCTTTGGGTAGTGTAGGGCGGGGTATAAATCCAATCTCCTCCTCCTCCTCCTTCTACTCTCAATAGCTCTCTCAGCCCCACCTACCTCACAGAGTGCCTGTTGTGGGGAGGGGAAGGAAAAGGAGATTGTAAGCTGCCTTCGGGTAGTGAAGGCCGGGGTATAAATCCAATCTCCTCCTCCTCTTCTTCTTCTTCATTCCCCACTCCTTTACTTGCAGCTGCTGGATGACCTTGGATCAGTTACAAGTTCTCTCAGAACTGTTCTCTCAAGGGCAGTTCTCGAGAGAGCTGTCTCAGCCCCACCTACCTCACAGGGTGTCTGTTGTGGGGAGGGGAAGGGAAAGGAGATTGTAAGCCGCTCTGAGACTCCTTTGGGTAGTGTAGGGCGGGGTATACATCCAATCTCCTCCTCCTCTCTCTGCCTAACCCACCTCATAGAGTCGTCGTGAGGATGAAATAGAGAAGGAAAGAAACCACATTTACCGCCCTGAGCTCCTTCAAGAAAGGGCGGAACACAAAGGGTGACTTTTTCCAAACTCTTTCCTGTCCAAACAGCATCATTATGTCGTGGGAAAAACATGAGTGTGTGTCATGTATAGAAATACTCGCAGATAAATATAGTTTCACTGGCTCTGAACTCTGACCAAATCTGGAAATTCTAGTGATTCGTTACATTGGGTCACTTCGGTTCCCTCGTGTGAGGATTTTATGCGGAGAGAATTCTACAATATCCACACATACCCTGGCCAATTCCTTGGGCGTTTTCTTAATTCTGGGAGCCGTTTCAAAATACTTCCCGATAAGGAAGAACACGGCATGTCCTACCTCCTCCGAAATATGTTACGTTGGGGGGGAAAAAACAACACTTTGCACAAATTTATCATGCAAGTTGTTCTAGGCAAGGGACAATCTGGCCCTCGATATCTTCGATGGAGATAGTTTTTCTGCCTGCCGGAAAGAATGAGAAACGGAGAATGGCACGGATGTTTTCACCACGACTGCAACATTTAAAGCGGTATCCACCCTGGGCCTTGGACGTGTGTGCGTATAGTCCTGTCGAGTCTCAGCTGACTTATGGCGACCCCGTAGGGCAGTGGCGGCGAACCTATGGCACGCGTGCCAGAGGCGGCACTCAGAGCCCTCTCAGTGGGCACGCGTGCCATCGCCCCAGCCAGGCCCAGACCGTCATTAAAGTGTGGAATTCTCTGCCAAATAATTTTAAGTAAATGAAAGCATTTGGGATTGCTTCCCTTACTTTGTTTGGATCATCTTATGTTAATGTATGAGGTCTTTTTTCTAAAGTAAAACCTCAGTATTCACGTTAAATTGCTGTGTTGGCACTGTGCGATAAATAAGTGGGTTTTGGGTTGCAGTTTGGGCACTTGGTCTCTAAAAGGTTCACCATCACTGCTGTAGGGTTTTTAAGGCAAGTTTCAGAGGTGGCTTTGCCATTGCCTGCCTCTGCATCCCAACTCTGGGCTTCCTTGGTGGTCTCCCATCCAAGTACCCACCAGGGCTGACCCTGCATAGCTTCTGAGATCTGAGATCAGGCTAGTCTGGGAGATCCACGTTAGGGTGGGTCTCGGATACCCCGCGTATCCCACATGTAACACCCTTATTGCTAAGGCCCAATCATGAATCCCCGACCTGTGTGCCATCTTCTCTGAAGTCTAGATTGCCTTTTGACAGTTAACAGAACATTCGCCGTCGCCGTCTCATGCTTTTCAAATTCACCACCCGTCGACACTGAGACAGACCAGAGAGCCTCGCCCATCGAAACGGGCTATTAAGACGTTTCTTCGCGAGCAGAGTTTTAACCCCCAGGGGTGATGGAGTTTAATTGGGACTGCATGATTCTCCCTGCTGTTAGGGTAATGCTGATGGTTTAGTTTGCATTTCCCCCCCTTGACGATGTATCGCTTCTTTAAACATATTGTACACTTTGAGAACAAAAGCACTTTGTGGTGGCTGCAAGACAAGCCGACGTTTCATAAGAAGAAGAGATTGGATTTATACCCCGCCCTTCACTTGGAGTCTCAGAGTGGCTTACAAACTCCTTTCCCTTCCCCTCCCCACAACAGACCCTCTGTGAGGTGGGTGGGGCTGAGAGAGCTCTGACAGAAACTGCTCTTTTTCAAGGACAGCTGTGCCAGAGCTTGTGACTGACCCAAGGTCACACCAGCAGGTGAAAGTGGAGGAGTGGGGAATCAAACCCAGTTCTCCCAGATTAGAGTCCACGCACTTAACTACTACACCAAACAGTCTGCTTCTGTTAGAGTTGCCAAGTCCAACTTAGGGAATTCCTAGAGATTTCGGAAAGGGTAGGGCCCTCAGTGAGGTACAATGCCACAGAGCCCACCCTCCGAGGTAGCCATTTTCTCCAGGGGGACTGATCTCTGCTATGTGGAGATCAGTTGTAATTCCAGGAGATCTCCAGGCCCCACCTGGAGGCTGGCAACCCTGGCTTCAATAGATGTATGAAGTGCTACCCTCAGTTGGCAGAAGTAGAAATAAACTAAAGGGTCACAGGGAAGGCCTGGCTGGCAAAGAAAGGTGTGGTTTTGAGAATCTATCTGGGTTGTTAAGGGGACAGTAAGTCCTCAGATATTTAGTGAACAGTTGTTTGCACATCAAGAACACACTGAATGCTGCAAACGTGAATCTTACGACCGCCATTTGATTGACCAAGTACTGGGATACCTATTTATTTGCTTAATTACTTTATGCCCCACTCTTCTCCCCAATGGTGACTCCATGCCTACATTTTATCCTTACAACAACCCTGTGAGGCAGGTCAGGGGGAGGCAGGGTACACATGAACACACATGAAGCTGCCTTCTACCGAATCAGACCTTTGGTCCATCAAGGTCAGTATTGTCTACTCAGACTGGCAGCTGCTCTCCAGGGTCTCAGGCTGAGGGGTCTTTCCCATCACCTCCTGCCTGGTCCTTCTTAACTGGAGATGTCAGGGGTTGAATCTGGGCCCTTCTGCATCCCAAGCAGATGCTCTGCCACTGGGCCACAGCCCAAGGCCACCCAGCAAGCTTCTGTTGGTGGAGCAGGGATTCGAACCCAGGTCTCAGATCCTAATCCGGCATTCTAACCATTACGCCACACTGGCTCTCAAGGCTGGAAGCAGAGGGGCGGGACGGACAACCAAAGACCGGAAGGATCCAATAGGAGAGAAGTTAGTTGATGGGGACCTGAACAACCCCCAGGCTCCATGACCCTGAGGAGGCCTTCCTAAGGCAAAGCGAAACAGGTCATGGAGGACACACACTGGCTCTTGCTCCTGAGGAGCAGGGTACTTCACCAGGGTGAGGGAAACCTCCTTCCCCTTGCAGTCTGAGGCCTGTGGAGGGGTAGAGTTGCCAGGCATACTTACCCTGCCGGCGGCGGGGTGGGAGGGAGCCTTCTGGGAGCGGGGAGGGCGGGCCAATGTCGTTGGTAAGATGACAGCATGTGGAAGTGACGTCATCATGTTGGGGGCGTCGTATGGTGACGCTCTAGCATTTTGGCCCAAACTCTATGGTGACCATCGAGTTTTGGGCCAAAATGCTAGAGTGTCGCCACGCGAGACACCCCCAGCATGATGACATCACTTCCGCGTAAAATCACTGTAGTGATGATGTCATGCAGACAGGGCTGTTAGGGGGTGGGGCTCTCCCTGCTGGCCAGCTGGGGATTGGAGACCCTGAAATCGGGGAAACACCCCCCCCCCCGGAGCAGGGGTCTGGCAAGGATCTGCTACACCCGGGCAGCTCTCCAACACTAGCCCTGAGAGACGCAGAGGGTGCTGGGAAGGCTTTATTAAAGAAGCAGGTCTTGCGCAGGGAATTCTGGGAGTTATAGCTTGATGGGAGGCGGTGCAGGTCTCTAGCCTCCTCCCAGGGTCGCCGACTCTGGGTTGGGAAATTTCTGGAGATTTGGGGAGAGGAGATTGGGGAAGGTGGGGTTTGGGGAAGAGAGGGACCTCAGCAGGGTTATCGTCCCAGAGAGTCGTCCCTCAAAAGCTGCCATCTTCTCCCGGCAAACTGATCTCTTGTCATCTGCAGACACGGTTGTCAACTCTCCAAGTGGGGCCTGGAGATCTCCCAGAATTAGAACTGATCTCCAGGCAGTAAATTTCTCCATGGAGAAAATGGCTGCTTTGGAGGGTGGACTCCATGGCATTGTACGCCACTGGAGTAACCCCGAGATTCCGCCCCCCCAAATCTCCCCATATTTACTGACACAGAGCGGCTTACAATCTTCTTTCCCTTCCCCTCCCCACAACAGACACCCTGTGAGGTAGGCGGGGCTGAGAGAGCTCTTTTGCTGACTGCTCTTGAGAGAACAGCTCTGAGAGAACTTGTGACTGGCCCAAGGTCACACCAGCAGCTGCATGTGGAGGAGTGGGGGAACCAAATCCGGTTCTCCCAGATTAGAGTCCGCTGCTCTTAACCACTACACCAAACTGGCTCTGGGAAGCCCCTCCCTTCCCAAAACTCCACCCTCCCCAGTCTCCTCGCCCGAAATCTCCAGAAATTTCCCAACCCAGAGCTGGCAACCTGAGACATGAGATCTGTACCACCTCCCTTCAAACTATAAATCCTGGAAGCAATTTTTCTCCAAGGCCACTTTGGCTGGGGATCCTGGAGGGGTTTTTTGTCATCTTCTGGCCGTGGAACAGCGGTCACTAGCCGTATGTGTGGGGGGAGGTATTTGTGAATTTCCTGCACTGTGCAGGGGGTTGGACTAGATGACCCTGGAGGTCCCTTCCAACCCTAGGATTCTATGACCGGAGAGATGGAAGGGACTGAAACACTGACCACGATGCGAAGCCTCGAAAACGAGGCTCACGCTGAAGCGACAGAAGGTAGAAATAAAAGCTGCAGATGGAACACATAAACGGTATGCTAATGTCAGGGGAAGTAAAGTGAAGGCAGGAACGTGTCGTAAGAAAAAAAAAGCAATTCTGGAACAGGGTGAAGGGGGCAACATCCGCAAACGAGAAAAAAAAAACCCCAGAAGGAATCTCTTTCGAAGGAAGAGGAGTCTGCTGAGGCCCAATTAAATCCCTCCTTTCGGAATTTTTGAATACGACTTTGTGTTGGGAAATACTCAAATGTTCCTAAATGGCCGGTTCCAGAAGTTGGCTATGCTCTTAGCGGCACACTGGCCTGGCTTTGCTTCCGAGAGTCTAGCAAGGCCGGCAAGATTTGTTTTTGTGTTGCTTTGTTTCCCCCTGTTGCCATTAGCAGTATCTGCCCGTTCCCGTCCGCTTTTATCACCGTTGCGCACTCGGTTTATCGTTACGAACCAGATAGCGCTCTAGAGGTGAACTTCCCACTCTGAGGGAAGGGATGGAAAAGAAACTTTGGAGACGGAGCGGGACAGAGGGGTGGCGTGGGGGTGCAGAACGTGGAACCAACCGCAATACACCCAAGATAGAATGTAGCCTTTTACTCCCTGGAACAGAAAAAGCGATCCCCTTTGCCAGAACGGTTTGTTGGAGGAAAGGTTACAGGGGCAGGGGTGCCCCAAGAGAAGTCCACAAAAGTGCCGCAGATGTCAATTTTTTATACTCGGTTTAGTGATTTCAGTTTTTAAACGATAAATCTCCGTCACCTCCACAAAGGAGGGAAGACGGCATGGCACACTGGATCCCGTCAGATCTCGGAAGCTCAGAAGGGTCGGCGCTTGGGTGGGGGACCACCAAGGAAGGCTCTGCAGAAGAAGGCAATGGCAAACCACCTCAGCTTCTCCCTTGCCCCCAAAGCCTCTTGCTGGGGTTGCTATAAGTCTTGGATGGGAGACCACCAAGGAAGACTCTGCAGAGGGAGGCACTGGCCAACTACCTCTGCTTCCCACTTGCCTTGAAAGCTCCTTGCTGGGTGTGCCGTAAGTTGTTTGCGGAAAGCAACAGTGGGAGGGCTTCTAGAGTCCTGGCCCCACTGGTGGACCTCCTGATGGCACTGGTATTTTTGGCCACTGTGTGACCCAGAGTGTTGGACTGGATGGGCCATTGGCCGGATCCAGCATTGGCTTCTCTTATGTTCTTATGTACAAGATAGAGATGGGGACTCTCGGTCTGGGGCAAGGGATGCTCTGTATTCTTGGTGCTTGGGGGGGGGCAACAGTGGGAGGGCTTCTAGTGTCCTGGCCTCACTGCTGGACCTCCTGATGACACCTGGTATTTTTGGCCACTGTGTGACCCAGAGTGTTGGACTGGATGGGCCATTGGCCTGATCCAACATTGGCTTCTCTTATGTTCTTATGTACAAGATAGAGATGGGTCTGGGGCAAGGGATGCTCTGTCTTCTTGGTGCTTGGAGGGGGGGGCAACAGTGGGAGGGCTTCTAGTGTCCTGGCCCCACTGTTGGACCTCCTGATGGCACCTGGTATTTTTGGCCACTGTGTGACAGAGTGTTGGACTGGATGGGCCATTGGCCTGATCCAACACTGGCGTCTCTTATGTTCTTATGTACAAGATAGAGATGGGGACTCTCGGTCTGGGGCAAGGGATGCTCTGTATTCTTGGTGCTTGTAGGGGGGGGCAACAGTGGGAGGGCTTCTAGTGTCCTGGCCCCACTGCTGGACCTCATGATGGCACGTGGTATTTTTGGCCACTGTGTGACCCAGAGTGTTGGACTGGATGGGCCATTGGCCTGATCCAACATTGGCTTCTCTTATGTTCTTACGTTCACTATACACATAAGAACGCAACCTGACCAATCAGGTTTTTAACTGGGAAGGATACTCTAAGACAGGTGTCCCAAACCCTTTTGAGCCTGTGGGCAGTGTTCCCTCTAATCGCTTGCTCACCACTTTAATGCCAGTAGCTTACAAAGTGGAATTTTTGCTCACAGGACTCCACAGCTTAGAGGGAACACTGGTGCACACCTTCCTGAATTCTGAAAAGTGTGGTGGACGCAGCCGCAAAATGGTGGCCACAAAGAAAGATGGAATTTGGAGCAGACTCTCTCTTCCCGAAACGCTGCTGTTGCCAGGTTCTCCTCCCAAATCTCCAGGAATCTCCTAACCTGGAGATGGCAACGCGATGTGGGCGAGACCTTTGGAAATTTTTTACTTTGCCATCCAGAATGTGTGGTAACTCTGTTTGGAGCACCACACTGCCTGGACTGCTTGAGAAAGAGCAAACTGGTAATGCAGAAGGATGATGATGATGAAGAAGGATGAAGAGGAGGAGGAGGAGGAGGAGGAGGAGAAGATAGGATTTATACCCCGCCCTTCACTCAGAGTCTCAGAGCAGTTTACAATCCTTTCCCCTCCCCACAACAGACACCCTGTGAGGTAGGTGGGGCTGAGAGAGCTCTCTCAGGAACTGCCCTTTCAAGGACAGCTCTTGTCAGAACTACGGCTTGCCCAAGGTCATCCAGCAGCTGCAAGTGGAGGAGTGGGGAATCAAACCCGGTCCTCCCAGATTAGAGTCCGCGCACTCAACCACTACATTAAACTGGCTAGACGCTGTCTGGATGCTATTAAAAAACTCTGTTCTAGCTTGGAAGCCAAAGCTGAGGGGAAAATACCTACGCATAGAAGCAGCTGTAACCACGTTTCACCTGGAAGGAAATCCCTCTGTTTTCAGTTGCAATTATTTTCAAATAACTGTGCTTTCAATTTTGGCACTAATTTCTCTTTTAAATTTTGACTGTAAAAAAACAGGGTATCCGTTACCTTTATTTAGACTGCAATCAAAAGCTTATCCTTCGGTCGCATTTCATTTGGCAAAGTTAAAGCGTAGCGATGGCTGTTTTAATTAGGATGCATTCAATGCCATTTAAAAAAAAAAATCACACGCACGCAGTATTCCACTTAAAGTTTTAAGCTTGCGAAATGTCTTGGCGAGAAAAGCAGTGTGTGGCAACAAACCATGAGGAGAGCGATGGAAAAAATGTCTTCATCTTCCACTTGGCGTATTTAGTCTTGGGATATTTTCCCCACTATACAAGAAGAAAAGATAGCTGGAGTGGCACCTTAATGAACAAGAGAATATTTCTTTTGTGAGGCAGTATCTAGGGTTCGAAAGCAAGAAATTGCAAGTAGATAAATAGGTACCGCTTCGGTGGGAAGGTAACAGCGTTCCGTGCGCCTTGGTGTTTAGTCATGGCGGCCACATGACCACGGAAACGTCTTCGGACAGCGCTGGCTCTTCGGCTTTGAAACGGTGATGAGCACCGCAACCTTAGATCCGGATTCGACTGGCTTTCGAGCAAGGGAACCTTTACCATTTATCTAAGGTTGCCAACCTCCAGGTGGTGGCTGGAGTTCGCGCGGTAAAACAACTGGTCTCCAGGTTACAGAGATCGGCTCCTCTGGAGAAAATGGCTGCTTGGGAAGGTGGACTCCGTGGCCTAATAGCCCACAGAGGCCCCTCCCCTTCTCAAACCCCACCCTCCCTAGTACCCATCCCTCAAATCTACGGGTTTTTCTCAACCCAGAGCCGGCAACTCTTAGTTGTATCACTCGAGTTACCGCTTATTTAGTACCTCCCTCACAAAGGTTCTCTGCATGTGGAAAGCTAGTATGTCAGGCAAAACCCTGGCGCCTGTCTACAATCCAAAGTGGTACAATTACTATTATCATTATTACACTTCATTTATACCCTGCCTTTCTTCCCAACGGGTTTCCAAGGTGGCCAAAATTGTTCTCCTGTCCTCTGTTTTATCCTAGAGTTTCCAGGTCTTACCAGTGTACCGGTGGGGGGCTCCAGCCTGGCTGCTGGGGACGTTCAGGGGACACTCCAGCATTTGGGTAAAAAACTCTATGGCCACCTGACTCTATGGTCGGGTAAAAAACTCTATGGTCACCACAGAGTTTTTACCCAAGTGCTAGAGTGTCCCCTTGCACGACATGCCCAGTGCAATGATGTCACGTCTGGATGACGTCATCGTGCTGGGCATATCGGGGCATATCAGTTTGGTGTAGTGGTTAAGTGTGCGGACTCTAATCTGGGAGAACCGGGTTTGAGTCCCCACCCCTCCACCTGCACCTGCTGGTGTGACCTTGGGTCAGTCACAGGCTCTGGCACAGCTGTCTTTGAAAAAGAGCAGTTTGTGTCAGAGTTCTCTCAGCCCTACCCACCTCACAGGGTGTCTGTTGTGGGGAGGGGAAGGGAAAGGAGTTTGTAAGCCGCTCTGAGACTCCTTCGGGTAGTGAAGGGCGGGGTATAAATCCAATCTCTTCTTCTTCTTCTTCTTCTGTTCAGGGGCGGGGCTCCCCCCCCCCAAAGCATTCCCATCAGAGGAATGGCAACCCCTATTTTATCCTCACAACAACCCTGTGAGGGAGGTTAGGCTGAGGGAGTGGGACTGGCCGCCCAAGGCCACCCAGCAGGCTTCCACGATGGAGGGGGGATTTGGATCCCACACCAGGACTGGGCTAATATATTTTAATTGGTTTACGGTGGTAAAAGTTCCAGGGGCCCTCATTAACTACCCGGTCCTCTTTTTGTTTGGGGAAATCGCAACTTTTTGCAGCCGTAATCACTGATTTTAACACGTGGCGGCAGTTTTGTCTGCCCAGAGAAGCAAAAAAGAAAGCCATTAAAACTCCTCATATCCCATCGCCCTCTCTTGCTCTTTCATTTTGAGATCAAATATTTACCAACTGCCATGTCCGGAACGGGTCTTAATTTCAATGCACCGGCTGGCTCTAATTTAACGAGAGTTTTCTGTTCCCCCACATGTTATTAAAAGAGTTCATTGTGTTGTGTGTGTGTGTGTGGGTTGTTTTTTTTTTTAAAAAAAACCTGACCGTATTCCTTTCTGCTCTGGATGGCAGCGTGAGTTGGTTCATTTGCTGAGTCTCGGCGCACGGCTGGCAGAACGAGGCTTATTCTGAACCCGGGTCGGTACAAAAAAAAAAGACCTGTGCAGGTCATGTGGTTCCAACCGAGCAGAAAGGGAACAGTGCCAAGGATTAATCAGGCTCTGCGAACAGCCATTTCAGTGTTTTTGTTAGGCTTCCGCGCCGCCCGCGTTTGTAACAACTCTGAATCTTGCGGCCATCTTGGAAAGAAAACAGGAAGGGGCCAAGAAGAAAAAACGATCCAGGGAATCTAGAAGAGACCGCCACAGGCCTCTGGAGGGCTGTTTTTTTTAAAAGAAGGGAGATAAGCGTATGAGATTTTTGAAAACAATTCAGAGCAGTGTTTTAAGGGAAACACTGGCGCTTTCACACACACTGAGTAACGCAATGTCCATTCACGTTCAATGCACATTGCGACTGGATGCTACTGCGTGAGACGGCAAAACCCACTTGCAAGCGGTCTCTGAGGTGGACTGAAACTGCATTATTTAGCACGTGTGAAAGCGCTTAACCAGTCAGTGGGTACAGGTGGAATTTGAACAGCAAGATGTGGTGGAAAGTGCCATCAAACCATAGCTGACCTATGGCGACAGAAGAAGAAGAGGATAAGAGTTGGTCTTTTTACCCTGCTTTTCTCTATCCGAAGGAGTCTCATTGTGGGTTGCAATCGCCTCAACTTCCTCTCCCCACAACGGGCCCCTTGTGAGGCAGGTGGGGCTGAGAGAGTCCTGAGAGAACCGGGACTGGCCCAAGGTCACCCAGCAGGCCTCATGTGTCTCAAAGCGGCTGACAATCGCCTTCCCTTCCTCTCCCCACAACAGGCCCCTTGAGAGGCAGGTGGGGCTGAGAGAGTCCTGAGAGAACTGTGACTGGCCCAAGGTCACCCCAACGGCCTCATGTGGAGAAGCTGTGGAGAATCAACCCCGGTTCTCTGGATTAGAGTCCACCGTTCTTAAGCACTGTACCACACTGGCTCTCAGAGGCGGTTTGCCGTTGCTTGCCTCTGCGTAGCAACCCAGAACTTCTGTGGTGGTCTCCCATCCATATGCTAACCAGGCCCAACCCTGCTTAACGCCTGAGATCTGACAAGATCAGACACAGGTATTTTATTAGCAACTGGGGCTCAGGGAGAGCTACGGTATTGTACAATGGCCAAACATTTATCTGTCTGCAGAAATTAATAAGAACATAAGAAGTGTGCTGCTGGATCAGACCAGGGGTCCATCTAGTCCAGCATCCTCTCTCACACAGGGGCCAATCAGTTCCTCTGGAGGGCCACCAACAGGGCAGAGAGGCCGAGGCCTTCCTAAGAACATCAGAAGAGCCCTGCTGGATCAGACCAGGGGTCCATCTAGTCCAGCATCCTCTCTCACACAGGGGCCAATCAGTTCCTCTGGAGGGCCACCAACAGGGCAGAGAGGCCGAGGCCTTCCTAAGAACATCAGAAGAGCCCTGCTGGATCAGACCAGGGGTCCATCTAGTCCAGCATCCTCTCTCACACAGGGGCCAATCAGTTCCTCTGGAGGGCCACCAACAGGGCAGAGAGGCCGAGGCCTTCCTAAGAACATCAGAAGAGCCCTGCTGGATCAGACCAGGGGTCCATCTAGTCCAGCATCCTCTCTCACACAGGGGCCAATCAGTTCCTCTGGAGGGCCACCAACAGGGCAGAGAGGCCGAGGCCTTCCTAAGAACATCAGAAGAGCCCTGCTGGATCAGACCAGGGGTCCATCTAGTCCAGCATCCTCTCTCACACAGGGGCCAATCAGTTCCTCTGGAGGGCCAACAACAGGGCATAGAGGATGAAGCCTTCCCCTGATGTTGACTCCTGGCTCTGGGATTCAGAGTTTTAGTGCCTCTGAATGTGGAAGTCCCCCTCAGTCACTATGGCTATTAGCCATGACAGACCGCAGCCTTAGTACAATCCTCCAGCTCATTTCATGTGGCTCTGTCACTCTCTTCTCTGCAACATTCCCCACTGCTCTGACCATCCCTTACCCCTCTCTCATCCAAGGACTTCCCTTCCGTTTTCATTCACCTTAGCTGTACCCAGGCCTGGCAACCAGCGGGGGATGGGAGGAAGCAGGTGCTTTCCACTGGAGGTGCATGATCGTTGCCCCCGTGCAATGATGTCACCTCCTGCTCAACCCGGAAGCACCGGGTTCGGAAGGAAATAGAGGGTTAGGAAGTTGTTCCTGAAGCAAAAATCTGGGTAGATACAGGCAACCAGGGGTTATTTCCTTCAGGAGCGCACAGGAGTGGAGCTCCGGCAGTAAAGAGCCCAGGGGGCGGGCACATGCAACAAGCCCCACCCCCTGCTCCCAGCAGCCCTCAGTCAGAGCAAGAAGCAGCCAGGTAAGCTGCAGAGTCCCCCCGGTCCAAACAGTCCAGTGGCACCTTTAAGACCAAGTTTTATTCAGGTCCAAGCTCTCCCTCCTCTGTGAGGACAGATCTGCATGTCCCCCCCCCCCCAATAGCTAGCAATCCAAAACAGTCCAGTGGAGCCTGAGCGGTGGGTGTTGCCGTCTGACACACTTCCGGTGAGGTCAGGGGGTGTGGCATATGCAAATAAGTTATGCTAATGATGAGTTATGCTAATGAGCTCCTGCACCTCTTTTTCTATGAAATGACCCCTGCAGGCAACCATAAAGCAGCATTTCTGTTTGCTCCTAATATGTGTTCCTCCTTGGATGAGCTTATGCTTCTGTTGCCACCTCTGGGTCAGAACATTCCTAGAGATTTGGGGGTGGATCCTGGGGAGGGGGGGTTTGAGGGAGGGGGGGGACCGGGGTATAATGTCCTGGAGGTCCACCTTCCGAAGTGGCCGTCTTCTCCAGGGGATCTGATTGCTGCTGTCTGGATATCAGCGGTGATGCTGTGAGATCTCTGGCAACCCCAGCTGGTGTAGAGGGGGCCCATGCAATTAGTAAAACACAAGAGGGGGACTCGCGATACTCGCGGGGGTGGGGAGAAGAGCTCCGTCTCCTCTCCCCCCCGCTCGTTCTCCCCCAGGCGGCAGCGGCGAGGCCGCCCCCCGGCTCCGAGGCGGAGAGGCCTGTCCTCCCCCCCCTTTGCCGGGCTCAGCAGTGGTGGCGGCGGCCAGCGAGGCCTGTCCTCCCCCCCGCCCGCCCGCCGGCTCCGAAGAGGCGGGGGCGGCAAAGAAG
>NW_015169265.1:96029-116602 GCF_001447785.1 Gekko japonicus
GGCGGCGAGGCCGGTCCTTCCCCTCCCGCCCGGCCTGCCTGGCTGTCTCCCTTCCCCCGCACGCAAGCCCGGTAGGTCGCAGAGCGTCTCCTGCGCATGCGCAGGAGACGCTCTTGCACTTTCGGGGGGATTTAAACATCCCCCCGAAATTTTTTTCAACTTTTTTTATTTTTGTGCACATGCGGGGACTGGCCCATGTGTGCACAAACCTCCCCCGGCCCCCCAAGTGCCCCCGAAGTGCAGATATAGATATCCGCACAGAGGGGGCAACTTGGCTATTAGTATAAGGATGGCCTAGAATCCCCATATCCGCTGAAAGGACGGATCTTATAGGGTTGCCAGCCTCCAGGTGGGACCTGGAGATCTCCCGGAATCACATCTCCGGACTACTGAGCTCAGTCCCCCTGGGGACAACTTTGGAGGGCAGACTCTACGGCCCGAAAGTCCACTAAGGACAGTCCCCAAACCTGCCCTCCCCCCCCCAGCTTCCTCCCCCAAATCTCTCGGAATTTCCAAACCCAAAGTTGGAACCATACACATCAATAAGTGTAAAGAAACTACCCTTCGACTGCCCTTTGGGCGGATTCATTCCCACTTTCCTGGGAGCAAACCCCATGAAACCGACTGCAGTAGTATTCTGAGTAGACCTGCTCAGCACTACTTCCTTCCGACTCTTCAGCCCAAAACAGATGCATTTCTTTTCACATCTGTTTGTGACTCTGGAAGGTGTAAACGGGGTATTTAGGAGTACCTTCTGTCTCCGATTTCCACTGCTATCTTTTGTACGGGGACAGCTACGCCAAAACCTCAGACTGTACGCACACACAGGCTCTTTACAAAAACCCCAGGGCTAACATTGTTTTTTTCCAGAGAAACACCCGGCTTGTTTGTCTCCCAGAAAGTTCAAGCACTCCCTGCTTCGCTCCGCCTTTCTTTCTTTTGGCTTTTCATCCCGGGTTCAAATACTTTCTTTTCTTTTTCAAACTGGAGGGCGGCCTTACGCACTCAATAGGTCTTTTCCTTTTGAAAGGCGCATAAAAGAGACCATTGAGGGAGGTTTGTCTGGGGAAACCCTGCCAGAACTCCCTGCGAGTTCTTTTCTAGGGCGTGGCGAGCCTGTTCTTTAGACTGCAGGGTTGAATTCTCTCCCAGCCGCTCCCAGAATCTTAACAGTATCTTCGGGCTGGTATTTAGGAAATCCAAGCAGCACGAAAAAAACCACAGTCATGGTTTCCCTCTGGGCCTTAGATTCCTGGCACGTGAATGCTGTAACACAAAGAGGCTGC
Source organism: Gekko japonicus (assembly GCF_001447785.1). Taxonomy (NCBI): domain Eukaryota; kingdom Metazoa; phylum Chordata; class Lepidosauria; order Squamata; family Gekkonidae; genus Gekko; species Gekko japonicus. The sequence goes on from NW_015169265.1 coordinate 97,316, forward strand.
TGCGTGTGTTAAAAAGGACTTTGAAAAAAATGCCAGGCGACGTATAACTCTGCCTGGGTCCGAAGCGACAGAACAAAGTCTTGAGTCCAGCGGCACCGTTCAGACCGACAAAGTTTAATTCTGGGTATAAGCTTTACGTTTGCATGCACACTTCTTCTTTCCTTGGGAGGAAAGCGATGGCGAACCTAAACAGCATGATAAAAAGTAGAGACATCTCCCTGCCAGCAAAAGTCCGCATGGTGAAAGCAATGGTATTCCCAGTAGTCATGTATGGCTGCGAGAGGCGCCGAAGAAGAGATTCTTTTGAACTATGGTGCTGGAGAAGACTCTTGAGAGCCCCTTGGACTGCAAGAAGATCAAATCAGCCAATCCTAAAAGAAATCAACCCTGACTGTTCCCTGGAAGGCCAGATAATGAAACTGAAGCTCAAATACTTTGGCCACCCAATGAGAAGGGAGCACTCACTGGAGGAGAAGACCCTGATGCTGGGAAAGACTGAAGGTCAGAGAAGACGGGGACGGCAAAGGATGAGATGGTTAGACAGTGTCATCGATGCAACGAACATGAAATTGAGCCAACTTCAGAGGACGGGGGAAGACAGGAAGACCATTCGGGATCTGGTCCATGGGATCGCGAAGAGGGAGCGGACTCGACTGTGCGACTGAACAACAACAAAAGCACACTTCTTCAGAGAGTAATTCTGGGTATAAGCTTTTGTGTGCATGCACACTTCTTCAGGTATATCTGGAAGGCAGAACAGTTGAAATTCTAGGAGATCTCCAGGTCTCATCTGGATGTGAGTGAGCAGTGACTCACGAAAGCTCACACCCTGCCACAAATTTTGTTCGTTTTTAAGGTGCTCCTGGACTCTTGCTCTTTTCTAGGGCCCACTTAATTTACTGGAACTTTCCCCAAGCTTTTTCCAAGTTTATTTTTTAAACATTAGAGGAATCTGTAACTAAAGCTGATGGACTTTAATGAAGAAGAAGAGAAGAGATTGGATTTATGCCCCACCCTTCACTACCCGAAGGAGAGCAGTTTACAATCTCCTTCCCGTTCCCCTTCCCCCAACAGACACCCTGGGAGGTAGTTGGGGCTGAGAGAGCTCTTTTGAGAACTGCCCTTGAGAGAACAGCTCTGAGAGAACTTGTGACCGACCCAAGCTCACACCTGCAGCTGTCTGTGGAGTGGGGAAATCAAACCCGGTTCTCCCAGATTAGAATCTGCGCTCCTAATCACTACACCAAACTGGCTCCCATTTTTAATATTCACAATCTGAGTAAAGACTCTGCGAGTCTATATTATTTCAGCTTTTGTAAAGAATTGACCTTGATATTTCTACATGCAAGGCTTTTCTTCTCTGTTTTCCAACCTCTTCGGTTACCTGCTTAGTTCTGGGTCGAAATTCCCCTCTCCCTCTTTTGTTCCTAGCAAACATACATTAATCTCACTGGGATTCTTTTTCTTCCTAATCTGTATACAGGATCTATTTTAAAACAGCAGAGATGTGGAAGTTTGCTCTTGAGACGAAGCTGTATAAAGGTGGGGGGTGCAGAAGTCCCACATGTTTCCCTCATCTGGCTTCATAAATATGGAAGTTGGGGGAAAACAATGGGATCCAGGCAGAACCCGTTCCTCCCAGAGGAAAAGAGCAGAGGTTACTTGGCACACTTTCCCCAGTGTTTTCCATCCAGGCCCACTTGATGTATTTAAAGTCCCACCTCGGAGAGGTTGAACACGAAAGCAAAGGGGGGGGGGGTCACACGCACACACATTTGCCTCTGGTCGAAGTCCAGCGCAACCCCTTCTCCCCGCCCTCACTGAGAGCTGCAGTTTTTCAGAACAGAGCAGAATGTCTTTACATACTTGGTTCAAATTTAGCGTTTGTATAATCCCGGGCCGCTGCTAAAAAAGGAGATGGAATGCACACGGCCGATCCTATTAAAAAAAGCCAAGCACAGGGCCTCTTTTTTGTTTTAACGAGAAAGTCTGCAGCTGAAGAGGCCGGGATGTTCCTAGAAAGTTTAGAACCAGGGGGCCCCGCGGTTTTTTGGGGCCCGCGGGCACCTGCGGAATTCTGACACAGGGCGGTGGGCAAAGCTGCAAAATGGCGGCCCGCGGGAGGCAGAGTCAGCTACAAAGTGTCAGGGAGAGGGGTGACAGATAACCCGAAGAGCAACTCTAACATTTTGGGCAGAAGTTGGACGCCTTTAAAATCGGCGCAGCCAATCAGAAGCCCTGCTGGGCCACTGGCTGAGACCAACAGTCTGTGCAAGTGACTGTACCTACCAAGCCTGTTTATCGCAAGCAATGGTTTTCAGCCAGGATTTGGAGTGAGTGGGTTTGACACGGACGTTCCAAGCAGAGGGGACTGAAGCTGTTATGTCCTGGGACTGGAACATTCCGGGACTGTTTCTACCAGAGACTGGCTGAGCTTGGAGCGCTAGAACAATAGCCCACCAGGACTCTGGTGGTGGCCAGTGAAGAATTAATGGTTCTGACAACGGCCTATCGTTGGTAGCTGTTTTGGGAAGTGGGTGGAATTTGCATGCTATTTAAACAGGGCTGTCGCCCCGGCTTTTCGCTTTTTGTTCTTGCTGTATCACGGATAAAGGAGAGCTGATCACTAGGCTTGGGGTCTAGGGCTGCCGAGTGGGGGCGGGGAAACCCCCACTTTGGAGGCCTGATTTCTGCCGCGGCAGAATCGGGCCCTGGGGGAACTCCGCCCCCCCAAAGCTGCCCACGTCGCTCACGTTGGGTGTGTGGCCAAGATCGTCGGGGGGAAAACCATATGGTTCCCCCCCGACAATCTGGGCCACGCCCCCAACGTGAGTGACATCACGCGCACACATCTGGAGCCGGCTCCCGGACCCGTCGGAGCCTCCCCCGCCGGTGAGTTTGCGGGACTTGGCAACCCTATTGGGGTGGGACCATCCATGGAACCCAGTATTTAACAGAAGCTCAGCAGTCAAGAAGTCTGGCCTGCAGAAAGTTTCTCTTTCGGTTCCTGATACCTTCAGTCAAAGGCAGCAGGGGGAGACTGGTCACTTCTTGAGATCCCAACCAGCTCCAGCCAATCAGAGCCAACAATACCGAATTAGTTGGCCCAGTCATCTGACTCAGTACAGAACGTTTTCATACACTGCTATGCTGATGCTTACTCGAACTGTACAGCCGGCAGATGCCCCACCCCTGAGCTAGAACATGCTGTTTAGGTCCACTGATCTCCAGGCGGGGCCTGGATCTCTCCAGGAAATTACAACGCATCTCCAGAAGGCAGAGATCAGTTGCCCCTGCAGCAAATGGCTCCTTCAGAGGGTGGACATACATACTCACTGAAATAGAGTTTCAACACATCTCCTTCACTAGTTTTCCATCCACTCAGCGGATGTGCTGACAACTGGGGATATAGTTAATATGTTGTAATATAGTAAATATGACATGGAAATATAATTTTCAGTTCACAGCTAAAGAGTACCAGCTATCTGAAGAAGCGAAACATGAACGAGGCAGTGAAGCCAGCCGTGTATAGCTGTACTCACATAAGACCAATGTGCCCTCTAAGCTGCTGAGTCTTGTGAGCAAAAATTCCACTTTGTGAGCTACCGGCATTAAAGTTGTGAGCGAGCGATTTGGCTACTGCATCAATTAGTTTGCTCTGGAGTCGTCCTTCCTGAGCTAAGACAAAAATCTGTGAGCCGGAGGCTAAAAAACCGTGAGCCAGCTCACACTAACTCAGCTTAGCGGGAACACTGCATAAGACGTGGAACTATTGTACTCCTGAAGTTTTTTATACAAAGGAATTGTGGACTTTAATTGTATTCCTACTTTGTATCAAGTACTTTTTGATCCTAGCTCTTTAAAATATATATATATATATATTGTAACTTTGTTATTTACAGTTGTATAATCTGTTTTAATTTTGTAAAGTTAATAAAAATTATATATATATATGTGTGTGTGTGTGTGTGTGTTCTTTAACAAAGATTTCAAATTGTTTGAATTGTTTCCCACCTGGAGGTTGGCAACCCGATGTCCTCCACACCCTCCTAAATATCCAGGAATTTCCAATCCAGAGTTGGCAACCTTAAGGTTTGAAGACCATATCCTGAAGAGGCCTCGGGAAAAAAGCTCACAGCCCACAGTTTTTAAAAAACAACAAACTAGCCCGAGAAAACCCTGCTCGGCTGTGTAGAATGGCTGGATGGCCATGAAACCGTCATTATCTCTCAGCCTGGCCTACCTCACAGGGCTGTTGGAAGGATAAAATGAGGCAGTGGTGTGTGTTAGGGTGGGTGACGATTCCTCGAGCCCTCAGTGAATATGAATGTAACAGCTGAAGAAGTGTGCATGCGCACGAAAGCTTACACCCAGAATGAAACTTTGTCGGTCTTAGAGGTGCCTCTGGAGACTCAAACTTTGTTCTATTGCTTCAGACCGACCCGCAACCTACCTGAAGCTAAAGCAACATCCTCTGTTTCAATAACAGTATCCAGGAATCGGAAAGAACACAGCGAACCCTTAACTGCCTCCAGGGATCTCCCAATATTTTCCTATTTTTCTGCACAGCAGGGAGGGAAAGGAAGGAAACAGCTATTCGGTAGCGCTGTTGCGTTTGCACGTTCCGCACGAGAAATCTGCACATGCACCTATTCTGCACAATTACGCATGCTAGAAAACCATACAAGCACATTTGTCTCTGCATCAGTCGCTACCCTGATCCAGGAAATGTATATCCATTTGACTGTGCCGTTACCATAAAAGTAGCAAAAGAATGGCTCTTATTTATAAGCACCGATGCGGAAAATGGAACAATATCTAGTGGGCAGGAAGAAGGCGCGCACAAAACACGCATTTCTTTCAGCTGTCACACTCAATAACTGTGGTGGCCATCGTCCCCGCAAGTTCAGGGTAGGGGAAACTGGAGTCACAATGAAATCGTTATACAGAGAGGAGAACTGAGCTGGAACGCTTTCGCCAATTCTCTTGCCACACAGACTCCACACAGTTTCGGCCTTATGGAAAGAACGAATTCTTTTCCAGAGAAAAATAAGCACATAACGAAAATTCGAGACGAGAGACAGGGAGGCTCCGAGCCAAACTGGACAACATACCTGGAAATCCGTGAGTGGATCTCCCAAGGTTTTTTTTTTTTTTTAAACCATTAAGAAAGTGTTGCTGGGAAGGGACAGAGGAATTCAGTCGAGGGAGCAGACAGGAGGGATTTAACCTGGCCTCAAGCTAGCGTTGCCAACCTCCAGGTCATGACTGGAGAACTCCCACTATTATAAATGAACTCTGGGCAACAGAGATCAGTTCACCTGGAGAAAAATGGCTGCTTTGGAAGGTGGGCTCTATGGCATTCTACCTCACTGAAGTCCCTCCCCTTCCCAAACCCCACCCCTCAGGCTCCACCCCCCAAATCTCCAGGAATTTACCAACCCAGAGCTGTGACGTGTCCTCCTTGGGGGAAACACATGGGAGGCTTGAATCTTTCCCTCAAGAAGAAGAAGACGACGACGACGACGAAGAAGAGATTGGATTTATACCCCACCCTTCACTCGGGGTCTCAGAGTGGCTTACACACTCCTTTCCCTTCCCCTCCCCACAACAGACACCCTGTGAGGCAGGTGGGGCTGAGAGAGCTCTGACAGAAACTGCTCTTTTTCAAGGACAGCTCTGACAGAACTATGGCTTGCCCAAGGTCATCCAGCAGCTGCAAGTGGAGGAGTGGGGAATCAAACCCGGTTCTCCCAGATTAGAGTCCGGGCACTTAACCACTACACCAAACTGGCCCCCAAAGAGGTAAATAACACCTCTGAGTCGGGGACATGTGAGGATGGAAAACAGCACAGGGAGTGGGGCTGCCCACTCCAGGTCGGGAAACTCCTGGAAATTTGGGGGTGGAACCTGAGGATGGTGAGGGTTTGGGGAGGGGAGGGACCTCAGCAGGGTTAAATTGTCACAGAGCCCACCCTCCAAAGCACCCAGTTTCTCCAGGGTCTCTGCCGTCTGGAGATCAGCTGTGATTCCAGGAGATCTCCGGGCCCACCTGGAGGTTGGGAAGCCTAGGAACAGGGCTAAATACCCGTGTCTTTCCCCACAGCCCACACCTGAATTAGATGACCCGTTCACGGATCTCCTGGCATCTAGTCTGGTCTGAGCTATGAAGGAAGAGGTCCGAGGTCCGACTTAAATCTCGGCTGTCTTGGACTCTCTAAGAGGGCCACCCGAACCATTTTCTCTTGGCCTCAGTTCCTCACGGAACCTGAAAATACTCCTACTGACCTGACCTTACAGGGTTGTGGACAATTCAGGGCTCTTTTTGTAGAAAAAGCCCAGCAGGAACTCATTAGCATAATAGGCCACACCCAAACAGAAATTTATTAGCATATTAGGCCACACCCCTGATACTACAGCTCATTAGCCTATTAGGCCGCATCCCCCATGTTACCAGAAGTGTGGTCATCCAGCCACACCCACCTTTTGCTTGTCATTCTGTTTACCTTGTTTGCTGTCAAAACCCAGGGCCTTTTTTTGTAGCAGGAACTCCTTTGCATGTTAGGCCACACACCCCTAATGTAGCCTGTCCTAATGAGTTTCTGCTGTTGGGTGTGGCCTATTATGCTAATGAGTTCCTGCTGGGTGTGGCCAACTTGGGAGCCAGCCGGAACTCCGTTCCTGTGCGTTCCTGCCCCAAAATAGCCCTGGTTGTGGTAAGGATTACAGAGCACGGGAGGCACTCTGAATATTCGGAAGCATTGTTTGCGAGACAAGGAATAACCGGTAAACTGAAATCTCCTTGTGTCGGCCATCTACGGGTTACCGATTTGACAGCCAAAACACAAACCCCTTCTACAAGTTAGTGATGTAAACAGTACTTCATACACGTACAGAACACGAAGGGCTTTGGGGGCAACATTTATTGAAACCTTGGGAATGACGAGTCCACTTCGTCAGATGCATGAAGTGAAACCCCGGTTCGCAGACAAACTCATTTAGCGAAGGTCTTTTATTTATTTAGGCGTGTTCTTGGGCGCCCTTCCCCAGAACTGCTGAAGGCCGCTTACAACCAGTTGAAACACAATATTACAAGAAAATAGTTGACAATTAAACCAAAACAACAGCTACGAAACCCCTCCTAACAGCTACTTAAAGCTAGTAAATGCCAGTACAAATACATATAAATAAGTTAAAAAGCTAGTTAAGGCCAGTATACGATAAAACAAAAACAGATTACAGCGACAGACAGCTGCTAACCAAGGTGTAAAATACCAACAGCATAAAATGCTTGCGTCCTGACCTGGATAGCCCAGGCTAGCCCAGTCTTGTCAGATCTTGGAAGCTAAGCAGGGTCGGCCCTGGCTAGTATTTAGAAGGGCGACCTGCAAGAAATACCAGGGTTGTGATGCAGAGGCAGGCAACACCAAACCACCTCGGAAACACCTGTTGCCTTAAAAAGATAAGTCTAGCTCGCCACCTCGTGGTGCATAACACTAAAAGAGCTAGGACTTCTGGCTACCAGACAATCTTAGGATCTCCTACACATCGCCATACGATAATTATTGATTATTAGCATAAAATACCAACAAGTCAGTGTCCTGTAGTGTTTAGAGAGTTAGACTAGGATGTGAGAGTCCCAGGTTCGAATCTCCGCTCTGTCACGGAAGCTCCCTGGGGGACCCCAGGCCAGTCACTCTCCCTCTGAGCATAACCAACCTCACAGGACTGTTGTGAGGCTAAAACGGAGCAGTATTAGGATCTGTGAGACCCAAGTTCAAATCCCCACTCTTTCATGGAAGCCTGCTGGGTGACCTCGGGCCAGTCACAAACTCTCAGCCTAACCTACTTCGCAGGGCTGTTGTGGAGGAGACGGGGATGAAGTCCACCACCCTGAACTCCTTTGGAGAAATCCACATAAGCAGGGCAGTCAAAGAATAACTCCTTTGTTTTAACGGCAGGAAAAAAACAAGAAGATGTGCTTTTTCAGATGTGGATGCGGTCAGCAGAAGGAACGCCACGTCTTAAAAACGTAGCGCGACGGTAAAACCAGCAACACGCCCGACTACCGGCCGAGTCGCCTGTTAGCTTGGAAGCAAGTTATCACACGGTCTGTGCTTACTTCTCAGTAAGCACATACAGGTTTGCAGTTGGCACCTCTTGTGGGTAGAGAGAATCTCGACAATCCTTTGCCTCTTCTTCCAGTGGGAAGAGGAGCTGGCTTTTCAAACACTGGCAGCCCGCCTAGGGTGTTCAACCCGGGTGGTATGGAAACGACGGTGGGGGAATGAATGCCTCCTTCTCCCCAGGAGGCCCAAACGGGATACCAGCTAGAGCAAAGTTACTAACAGCCTGATGCAATTGGGGATCACGCCCCCCCCCCCAGTTTACAACAGCTCTCTCAAAAACTGGTTTATCTTCTTCTTCTTCTTTTTAAATGAAGTATGGCTCTGCATGTTTCAAAGAGCTTTTCTCGCCCTGCAAAATAATTTACAATTTGGGTGTAGCAGATTCTCTCCCTCTCCCTCTCTCTCTCACCCACCCACCGCTTTGGGTTTCAAGGAAGGGGAGGAGACAGACCTCCTGCGGAGTGAATTCCGGACAGAACTGGCATTTATGCAAAGTTACTACAGAGGTTGGCCCCTGGACTGGCACAACGTGGGAGCCACCCGCTTTCCCCATCATTCAGAGCCGTCAGGCTGAAGAACCAAGTCTGAGAGCCAGTTTGGTGTCGTGGTTAAGCGCGCAGACCCTAATCTGGGAGAACCGGGTTTGATTCCCCACTCCTCCACTTGCACCTCCTGGATGACCTTGGGCAAGCCGTAGTTCTGCCAGAGCTGTTCTTGAAAAAGAAAAAGAGCAGTTTCTGTCAGAGCTCTCTCAGCCCCACCTACCTCACAGGGTGTCTGTTGTGGGGAGGGGAAGGGAAAGGAGATTGTAGGCCACTCTGAGACACCTTTGGGTCGTGAAGGGCGGGGTATAAATCCAATCTCTTCTTCTTCTCCTTAAGGGCACTTTCACACACACTAAGTAATGCACTTTCAATCCACTTTCAATCCATTTTGCAACTGGGTTTTACTGTGTGAAACGGCAGAATCCACTTGCAGACGGTCGCTGAAGCGGATGCGAGAAAGCGTTCCAAGGCTGAAATCCTCCAGGCGCAGGGTTACCCGTCTCCAGATGGTCAATAATACAGAAAGATACCAAAAAACCCACTGTGCATAACTAATGAAAATATATATTCGACATTCAGTGAGTATAATAACCTAAACCTATATAGAGAATTTTTTTCAAAAATACGATATAATAGTCAAGATGCTCAAAAACACATGGTCCAAATACAAAAAAAACAGTCCTATCAATCCACCTTTGGAAACAGTCCAAGTCAAATTCCTCAAACAGTGGAAAGTCCAAATATAAATGTTTATAACTGGGACTATTTACGAAGGTGGATTAATAGGACTGTTTTTGGATTTGGACCATGTATTTTCGAGTTTCTGACTATTATATTGTATTGAAGGTTGGTAGCTCAGCCATTCGAGACCCGAGTGCCGCATGACAGAGAGAGCTCCCGTCTCTGGTCCCAGCTCCTGCCAACCGAGCAGTTTGAAAGCAAGAAATTCCAAGTAGATAAATAGGTAACGCTTCGGTGGGAAGGTAACAGCGTTCCATGCGCCTTGGCGTTTAGTCATGCCGGCCACATGACCACGGAAACGTCTTCGGACAGCGCTGGCTCTTCGGCTTGGAAACGGAGATGAGCACCACACACCCCCTAGAGTTGGATTTGACTGGCTTTCGAGCAAGGGAAACCTTTATCTTTACCTAGATTATTATACTCATTGAATGTTGAATATCTATTTTTCGGTAATTACGCACTGTCTGATCTTTTGTCACTTTTGTATTACTTATTCCTTTCCGTGCTTCTCTGCTGTTTGAGTCTCCAGGTGGGGGCTGGAGAACACCCAGAATTACAACTAGTCTCCGGGTTGCAGAGATTTGGAAGGTGGACTCCATGGCATTGTACCCCACTGAGGTCCCGCCCCTCCCCAAAACCCGCCCTCCCCAGGCTCCACCCCCAAATCTCCAGGAATTTCATAACTCAGAGCTGCCAACCCTAACTCGAGGGAACTTGATTCTGAATATACCGTGTTTAGGACTACACTGACTATATGTGTCACTGCAGCTTTCTGGTTTCCCTCCCTCCATTCTGCCCATCTTGACCAAAGACTTGGGATCCGTCGTTTATCCTGTGCATGAATTGTCTTAGCAAAACCTGGGACTCCCTCCCTGGAAGCCAGTCTGGTGTAGGGGTTAGGAGCGTGGACTCTAATCTGCACCCATCTAGACCAAAGACTTGGGATCCGTCATTTAGTCTGTGCAGAACTGTCTTAGCAAAACCTGGGAGTCCCTCCCTGGAAGCCAGTCTGGTGTAGGGGTTAGGAGCGTGGACTCTAATCTGGGAAAACCAGGTTTGATTCCCCACTCCTTCACGTGCAGCTGCTGGTGTGACCTTGGGTCAGTCACAAGTTCTTTCAGAGCTGTTCTCTCAAGGGCAGTTCTTGGAAGAGCTCTCTCGGCCCCACCTACCACACAGGGTGTCTGGTGTGGGGTGGGGAGGGGAAGGGAAGGGAAGGGAAAGGCAAGGAGATTGTAGGCCGCTCTGAGACTCCTTCAGGTAGTGAAGGGCGGGGTATACATCCAATCTCTTCTTCCCACATTAACTAAGTTTAGCACACAGTGCTCCCTGTCTAAGTTGTGGGGTCTTGTGAGCAAAAATTCTACTTTGTGAGCTACTGGCATGAAAGTTGAGAGCGAGTGATTTGGCCACTGCATACATCAGTTTGCTCTGGAGCCATCCTTCCTGAACCAAGACAAAAATCTGTGAGCTGGGGGCTAGAAAACTGTGAGCTAGCTCACACTAACTGAGCTTAGAGGGAACACTGGTCGTGAACAATCTCTTTGTGATCAGATTTGGATTTTACCCCACTACATTTCTCTCTGCAGACGGATTCAGGTGGGGGTAGCCGTGCTGGTCTGAAGCGACAGAACAAAGTTTGAATCCGGTGGTACCTTTAAGGCCAACCAAGTTTTACCCTGGGTATAAGCGTTCGTGTGCATGCACACCCCTGTGTTCCGTGCCCCCCCTTGACCCTTCACTTTGTGTTTATCAAACCCCTTTTATGAAATGACTGCGTAGTGAGGATCGGCTCATTGCATCGGGAGAAATGGGCTCCAGTCCGTGAAAGTTTGTGCTGGGAATAAAGACTGCATTAAGCCTGAATAGCCCAGTCTGGTCCAGTCTCATCAGCGCTTGGAAGCTAAGGAGGGCCAGCCCTGGTCAGTACGGGAAGAGCCAGGGTTGCTATGCAGAGGAAGCCAGTGTGGTGCAGTGGTTAAGAGTGTCGGTTTAATATTCGGAAGATCCAGGTTCGAATCCTGCCTTGTGTCATGGAAGCTCGCCGGTCACACTCTCTCAGCCTAATCCATCCTTACAGCGTTGTCGTGAAGATAAAATGACGAACCCCAAAAATCGATTGGGTCCCCACCGGGAAGGGTATAAATGAACCGAGTAAATAAATAAGGCAATGGAAAACCACCTCTGCTCATCCCTTGCTTTGAAAACCCCATGAAGGGCTGTGATTGGGCAGCACCTAATTATGCGAGTCTTTAAGGTGTTGAATGATGCTGGTTAATTTTCACTGCAAAGGGATTCGGGTACATTCGGACATAGGAACATTCTTTTTATTTTTTAAAAACCCTTGTTCATACGAATTCATTCCAGGGACGGTTAAACCTTCAGCCTGTCTTCTTAACTTGCAGTGGGCCCCAAATACTGGATTTAAGTGCTCCGTCTAAGCTGAGTTCGTGTGAGCTAGTTCACAGTTTATTAGCCTCCGGCTCACACATTTTTGTCTTCGCTCAGGAAGGAGGGCTCCGGAGCAAACCAATTCATTCAGTAGCCAAATCGCTCGCTCACAACTTTAATGCCAGGAGCTCACAAAGTAGAATGCCATCTGTATTACAGCTATGTGTAGTGTATTTATAGCTTATATTGTAATTTTAATGGAATGTTGGTTTTAGTGTGTGTGTGTGTGTATTTATATATATATATTGGAGTTTTAATGAATCTATTTATACCTATGTTGTTAGCCGCCCTGAGCTCGCTGAAAGCGGGGAAGGTGGCATACAAATATAATAAATAAATAAATAATTTTTTTCTCACAAGACTCCACCTCTTGGAGGGGGCATTACAAGTCGCTATCCCAAAGGGCTGTGTTGTTTGCATAACATTGAAATAAAGGTTGTCACAGCAGCGGCTGAATCTGCGAAACTCAACAAAGCTCAAAAGCTGCACTGCAATCCTGAGAAGAGTTACTCCGGCCTATGCCCACTGATCTGAATGGCCTTACGCCAGAGTAAATGTCATAGGATTGCACAGTCGCCGTAAAAGGAATTACTTCCAAAGTGACCAGATGCATATCTGATAGCGTAGCTAGGAAACAGCCCGATGGGAGGAAAACACTTAAGGGCTGTTCTGAAATCTTTCGCGTGCGGCCTCTTGAAGCAAGGCTGACCTTTCTCCACACCTAGGTCTGGATCGCGTTTGTATGCGGGAATGCCAGGGCAGACCCCTGGCCGGGAAAACCACAATCCATGTTGCAGTGTGAGCCTCTTTGAGCCAAACGCTCTACAAGCAGGGCCTGGGGTTGCCAGCCACCAGGTGGGCACCTTTGGAATTCTGACACAACACGGTGGGCACAGTAACAAAATGGCTGCCACTGAAGGCGGAGCCAGCCACATAACGATTGCCACAGCAACATGTTTCAAATCTGCGCATCCAATCAAATCTACAGTAGCCAATCAGAAGCCTTGCTGGGCAAAAGCCCGACTTGTCCCTGCCCACTTTCTAAAAGAGCAAGAGAGAAGAGATTGGATTTACACCCCGCCCTTCACTCAAGAGTCTCAGAGCAGCTTACAATCTCCTCCCCCTCCCTCTCCCCCAAAGAACCCCCCCTGTGAGGTAGGTGGGGCTGCGAGAGCTCTTTCAAGGACTACTCTCGAGAGAAGAACTCTGAGAGAACTTGTGACTGACCCAAGGTCACCCAGCAGCTGCATGTGGAGGAGTGGGGAATCAAACCCAAAGTTTTTTGCGCTTTGTACCATTTCATGTACGCTGGTTCCCCTTCTTTTTTGGTTCTCCTTCAGGTGGGGCCCGGAGATCTCCAGGAATTACAACTCACCTTTGGCCTACAGAGGTCAGTTCCCCCTAGAGAAAATGGCTTCTTTGGAGGGTGGACTCTATGGCCTTACACCCCGCCGAGGTCCCACCTCTCTCCAAGCCCTGCCCTCCCCGGGCTCCACCCCTAAATCCCTTGGAATTTCCCAACCCAAAGTCAGCAAACCTATCAGTTTTCCTGAAGAAGGTGGCTACTTTGGAGGGGGAACTCTTTTGGCATTATATGCCACTGAGTTCCCTCCCTTCCCCAAACCTCCCCTTCCACAGGCTCAACCCCCAAAACGTACACTTATTTGGAAGGTACTAAGGCTGCTTCTATCCAGTAAGTGAACATAGGGTTAGATCCTACCAACTTTCCCCCCACTCAAGCTCGCCCATTTCTCCTCCTTATTACAGCCCAGCTGGCTTTCGACCATGCAGGTCACATGACCCCCAGCAAAGCTTTCTTTGGCGGGGGTCAAAGGGGACTCCCTCCTCCCTTTTCACCAGTGCAAAAGCTGTTGGATCCAACCCCAATTTGGCTGCAGTTGCTGTGCACTAATGAACAAAGAAGGTGCTGTTGAAGAGGGCATGGGGTGGGGGAAAGTCTCTTGGGAGGGGAAATGTACCAAAATGTTCTTGGTTCGCTAATCGAATCTTCGTTGTATTTCCCAGGTCCCAAAACGATATCCTTGGGAACAACAATTGAGGCAAGAGGGCTGTTTTTAGGAATACTTTTTTAGAGAGAGAAGGAGATTGGATTTATACCCCGCCCTTCACTACCCGAAGGAGTCTCAGAAGGGCTTACAATCTCTTTTCCCTTCCCCTCTCCACAACAGACACCCTGTGAGGTAGGTTGAGCTGAGAGAGCACTTCCGAGAACTGCTCGTGAGAGAACAGCTCAGAGAGAACTTGTGACTGACCCAAGGCCACACCAGCAGCTGCATGTGGAGGAGTGGGGAATCAAACCCGGTTCTCCCAGAGTAGAGTCCACGCTCCCAACCACTACGCCAGCATTAAAAGGGAAAATTCAGATCTAATTATCAGATACAGATAATAGGGTCACATTATTAGCTGGAAATTTTGGGCAGCGGTAATAATTTGTAAAAGAGGATAATATACGGTTGTTTCAGTGTAACGCTGCTCTTGGCCAGTCTGCCATTAAAGCAATATCATTTAAGAAAGTAAAAAGGGAAGTCCAGGCTTCGAGCTACATTCCAATCCTAAGTAGAGCCCCACCCTTCTAAATCCATTAAAGTCAACGGTCTCAGAGAGGTGTAACTCCACTTAAGACTGCAGTGCTAAGCCAGTTTGGTGTGGTGGTTAAGAGTGCGGACTCTATCTGGGAGAACCCCACTCCTCCACTTGCAGTAGGTTAGTTGATCCCCCACTCCTCCACTTGCAGCTGCTGGATGACCTTGGGCAAGCCATAGTTCTGTCAGAGCTGTTCTCTTAAGAGCCGTTTCTGTCAAGTGCTCTCTCAGCCCCACCTTCCTCATAGGGCGTCTGTTGTGGGGAGGGGGAGGAAAAGGAGTTTGTAAGCCACTCTGAGACTCCTTCGGGTAGTGAAGGGCAGGGTATAAATCCAATCTCTTTTCTGCTTCTTCTTAACTTAGTAGTAAGCCCCACTGCTTTTTCAGGGGCCAACAAAGTTTCTTCCCATGGGAGAAAGCCCGGCTTTGCCCATTTCAATGGCTTGTAAGTGTGGAACAAACTGAAGATGGAATCGGGGATGTTCTCGTAGGAGACGCTTTTAAGAAGGGCAACCATGCCCCTTGGGCGCCATTTCCATGTGACAGGAAACCACGGCAAACTCTCCAAAACAAGAAGCTTTAAAAACAACAACCAAATAACTCCTCATGACCCACTGAACGTCATGCGTAAAGCCGTTGGAACATCGAAACACAGCTCTGACGTTCATCATACCGAGGGACCAAAGACATACTTAAAGCCAGTGGCTTAGCTGTATGTCCCGATTTCCTAAAACAAACCGTGTCAGGAGCAGCAATCATTTCTTGAAACGAAAAGAAGCAGGATTCAGTAAGAGTTCCGTTCTAACCTCTGGGCGGGACGGCGGTGCCAGCCATGAACAGATCTTTCCGCAGTGGAAAAATGCAACCTCTGTTGACTGGGTGGGATTTCAGAGCACAGATTCGAATTCGGTGACAACAATCCACACACCTAGCTTATTTTTTTCCTTGGCAAGAAGGAGCTGGGATTGAGGAGCTACCGTAAGAACACTTTCACACGAATAAGCCTCAATGAATACGTCTTAAATTTTTTAACTTTATTTAAAGCCCAGCTTTTTGCCCAGACTCGAGGCAGATGAGAACTACTTCGAAGCAGACACCTTTAGGATAGCTGTAGACCCTGGGAGCTGGGAGGACTTCAGTGTTCCCCCTAAGCTAAGTTAGTGTGAGCTAGCTCACAGTTTTTTAGCCTCCGGCTCACACATTTTTGCCTTAGCTCAGGAAGGATGGCTCCAGAGCAAACTAATTTATGCAGTAGCCAAATCGCTTGCTCACAACTTTAATGCCGGTAGCTCACAAAGTAGAATTTTTGCTCACAAGACTCCAAGGCTTAGAGGGAACTCTGCTCCTGGCTCACGAGGAAGCCAGATTCTAGATCCCACTTTCTTTCTAGGCGGGCACTGCTTATCTGTAAGGCAACCGGGAGTGCCTCTGTGCGCGTGCAGAGGAACCACTGCCTAGATCTGGAGATCTCTCGCGAAATGGCTTCCCGTCCTCGGAGACTGCTGGCACATGGCCTCGTTTTGAGAAATTTATAGGAGATTCTTGGGTGTGCTGCGTGTGGGCGGAAGGGAAGGGGAAAAGAGAAGACGTAAATAGGAAATCTAGCAGTACAGCCTGGAGCCAGGAGGCTCGGGAGACAGGAACGTGGCTTCCCAAAGGACTCGGGAGCAAAGACATCTCAATTAGGGCCAGAGGTCTGTAAGGGGAAGGTTTTGGGAGAGGGCTGGAGGGTGCCGGATGTGCATTCTTGCCAAGGCGGAACGGGGCTAGGTCTCAACAGGAAACTTTTTAAGGAGAAAAGAAAAGTGGAACACAGACACACAAGGACCATTTCTGGAGGTATCGCAAAAGAGCCAAGACCTGTCTAAATGCATTCGCCAAACACAGACATGCAATTAGATTCAGGTGGGCGGCCATGTTGGTCCGAAGCAACAGGACAAAGTTTGGGTCCAGCGGCACCTTTAAGGCCAACAAAGTTCAATTCTGGGTAGAAGCTTTTGTATGCATGCACACTGGTCTCAAAGGCGTCACCGGACTCAAACCTTGTTCTACAGAGATGCAGTGAACACATGAGAGAGATTTTTCCAAAGCAAAGGGCCAGGGCAATGTAGCGGACAGCGTGTCAGGCTAGAATCCGGGAAACCCGGGTTCGAATCCTCCCTCTAGCACGGAAGCATGCTGGGTCGCTTGGGCTAGTGACACACAAGACTCTCCCACAGAGTTGTAGTGAGGATAAAATGGAAGGGGGAAAAACAATGTCGTAAGCCAGTTCAGGTCTCTATTGGGTGTAGTGGTTAGAGCATTATACCACGCTCTGGGCGATTCCAGGTTCAAATCCCCACCCTGCTACGAAAGCTCACTAGGTGATGTTCAATTCAGGTGGGTAGCCACGTTGGTCCCGAAGCAAAAGAACAAGGTTTGAGTCCAGTGGCACCTTTGAGATCAACAAAGTTTAAGTCTGGGCAGAAGCTTTTGTGCACATGCACACTTCTTCAGGTGATGTTAGGCCAATCGGACTCTCAAACTAACCTACTTCCAGTAGTGTGGGCCAGCTCACCGTTTTCTAGCCTCCGGCTCACAGATTTTTGTCTCAGCTCGGGAAGGGAGGGCTCCAAAGCAAACTAATTTATGCAGCAGCCAAATCACTGACTCAGAACTTTAATGCCAGTAGTAGCTCGCCAAGTAGAATTTTTGCTCACAAGACTCCACTGCTTAGAGGGAGCATTGCCCAACTTTGTTGGTCTTAAAAGGTGCCACTGGACTCCAACTTTGCTCTGTTGCTTCAAACCAACACGGCTACCCACCTGAAGACGTGTGCATGGGATTCACAGCCACAGGAGGTGGCGGCGGCTACAAGCATGGACGGCTTCAAGAAGGAACTGGATAAGCATATGGAGCAGAGGTCCATCCGTGGCTATTAGCCACAAGGTATAGCTAGGAGCTCTCGATCTGGGGGCAAGGGATGCGCTCTGCATTCTTGGTGCTTTGGGGGGGGTCAACAGTGGGAGGGCTTCTAATGTCCTGGCCCCACTGGTGGACCTCCTGATGGCACCTGGTATTTTTGGACACTGTGCGACACAGAGTGTTGGACTGGATGGGCCATTGGACTGATTCAACATTGGCTTCTCTTATGTTCTTATGGATAAGCATATGGAGCAGGGGTCCATCAGTGGCTCTTAGCCACAAGGTGTAGATAGGAACTCTCGGTCTGGGGCAAGGGGTGCTCTGTCTTCTTGGTGCCTGTGGGGGGGGGGCCAACGGGGGGGGGGCTTCTAATGTCCTGGCCCCCCTGGCACCTGGTATTTTTGGACACTGTGCGACACAGAGTGTTGGACTGGATGGGCCATTGGACTGATTCAACATTGGCTTCTCTTATGTTCTTATGGATAAGCATATGGAGCAGGGGTCCATCAGTGGCTCTTAGCCACAAGGTGTAGATAGGAACTCTCGGTCTGGGGCAAGGGGTGCTCTGTCTTCTTGGTGCCTGTGGGGGGGGGTCAACAGTGGGAGGGCTTCTAGAGTCCTGGCCCTACTGGTGGACCTCCTGATGGCACCTGGTATTTTTGGCCACTGTGCAACACAGAGTGTTGGACTGGATGGGCCACTGGCCTGATCCGACATTGGCTTCTCTTATGTTCATGCACAGGAGAGCTCGCACCCAGAATTCAACTCGGTTGCCCTTAAAGGCGCCCCTGGACTCGAACTCTGGTCCTGTTGGCTCAGACAAGCAGGACGACCCAGCGGACCTAAGCTTAATGCTGCAGAATAAGAACAAGAAGGTACACAAAAGAAGATGGGAAAAAAAAAATGTATAAATGGATAGAGGAACAGACTAGAACCTAGTATCCCTAACCTGTATCTGAAACACTATGAAAAAAATGACTCTGAGATGTATGCAAACGAAGTCGATGCAATGTATGTAAGTTACTTTTAGCAAAAATAAAAAACTTAAACTTAAGAAAAAACACAAACACTCTCCCGCAGGCCAGGCCCATGGCGCCACCGCAAAAGGGACCTGCTCCCGAGTAGACCTCCCCTGGGCCCGCCCCCCCTCGGCCACTGACCTGGAAGATGAGCACCTTGAAGTGGTTGCGTCGGAGGAGCTGCGCGTGGTTGTGCTCCAGCCGCTTGACCTGGGCGCACTGGCGGTCCATGCGGTCGCGGACCTCGCGCGTGTGGGCGCTGACCTTGCGCGACTTCTCCAGCAGCTTGGCCACCGTGTTGCTGGTGGAGGCGTGGCTCTTGCACAGCTTGCCCAGGTCGCCCTGCACCCCCTTGACGGCCGCCTCCAGCTCCGCCTGCCGCCCCTCCATCCGCTGCTGCTTCTCCTGCACCGACTCCAGCATGTGCACCAGCTTGTCCAGCAGCGTCAGCACCGTGATGGCGTTCACCTGCGCCCCCCCCGCTTCCCCCGACGCCGCCCCGCCGCCCCCCGACCCCGGCTGCAGGCTGGGGCTGCGGCTCCCCGACGGCACCGGGCTGGGGCTGCCGCGCTCCGGGGGGTGCAGTGGCTGCTCACTCGCTCGGCCGCCGCTCCAACTTTGGGGCGCCTCCCTCGCCGCTCTCGCCCTTTATGCGCGGAATGTCATATTTCACTTATGACTTCATTGGCCGGGCGGGGAGGAAGGGGGGGACCCGGGCCGGCTCGGCTCCGCTCCGAGGGCCGCCCACTGGCTGGCTGGAGGCGGGCGCAGGGTTGGGGAACTCCCCTCCCCGGGCGCTTTGCCTGGATTAGAACTAGGGAGGGGACATCACTACCATGTTAACTGTTTGGTTTTGAGAAATAAGAGAAGAAGACAGCCTAACCACAGATGAAGC
>NW_015169265.1:117126-131821 GCF_001447785.1 Gekko japonicus
CACTAACTCAGCTTAGAGGGAACACTGATATCTACCCATTAATACCCTCACAACAAATATATTTTCCAGCAGCAACACCAACAGTTATCATCATTCCATTTTCCGTCTTCATTTCATTTTCCCAATAATTAACTCTTAAGTCTTAAGTAGTACATACCACCATTAATAATCATTTTGAATCTCTAAACAATCATTAAACCAACTGTCTCTCCTTGTCAACCTACTTTCTCAACCTCCAATACTAAAGAGCTTTCTATACAATGTTTCTATTAATTTTTAGCTTTATATCCTATTTTACTACATTTTTTGTTTTATTTATATGTAAATAAATAAATAAAAATAACCATATTAACTGTTTGGTTTTGAGAAATAAGAGAAGAGAAGAAGATCGCCTAACCACAGATGAAGACTTGACTTTAACTTTAACTATAAAAAAGTCTAACTTACTAATAGTTAACATCCCTCTAAGCTGAGTTAGTGTGAGCCAGCTCACAGATTTCTAGCCTCCGGCTCACACATTTTTGTCTCGGCTCAGGAAGGGAGGGCTCCAGAGCAAACTGATTTATGCAGCAGCCAAATCGCCCGCTCACAACTGTAGTGCCAGTCGCTCACAAAGTAGAATTTTTGCTCACAAGACTCCACAGCTTAGAGGGAACATTGGTTGACATCACTCAACGCTTTTCTTTATCCCTCTATATCCCCTTCCTGATTTTCTAAGTGTAAAAGCAAAATTCTCTCCTTTTTAGGAGAGGGAAATAAATCTTATTTTTTTTTTTTAAAAAAAAAGAACTAGGGAGGGGGAGGAAACAACTTGCCTGGGCTTCCAAGCAGGCCGGCGGGGAGCAGCCTGCGCCACGGTTGCCAACCTCCAGGTGGGGGCTGGACTGGCAAGTGTTGCCTCCCAGCCACAAAGTCGTCTTGTGCCGAATCAGGCTCCGAGGCAGGCTGCGCTCTCACACACGAAAGAATCCACTTTCCATCCACTTTCCAACCAGTGTTCTCTCTAAGCTGAGTTAGTGTGAGCCAGCTCACAGTTTTTTAGCCTCTGGCTCACACCTTTTTGTCTTGGCTCAGGACGAAGGGCTCCAGAGCAAACTAACCTACGCACGCAACACATTGCTGGCTCACAACTTTAATGCCAGTCGCTCACAAAGACGAATTTTTGCTCACAAGACTCCACGGCTTAGAGGGAACATTGTTTCCAACTGTATCTTGCCAGTCCACACAACAGGCCAGGTCTGCCTCTGGCATTCGCTCCACATTTTCTCAAGGGGGAAGGAAAGGTGCCGCCCCAAACCCCATTCAGATACCCCCCTCCCCGCAACGCCGGTACTGACTGCAAAGTCACCCCTGCCATAAATCTATGCAGAAGGTACCATAAAATCCGATGCCCAAAGGAAGCGAAAGCAGCATGGGGTGTGGAGGCTACCGTAAAACCCGAGGATCAAAGGGAGTGAAAGCGGCATGCCGTGCAGAAGGGAATTTCTGTTCCAATGTCGGCTTAGAGAACAACAGAGGGGAAAGCCAATGCAGAATCAGCCACGGTAAAATCCATTTGGAAAGTGCGTTGAAAGTGGATCGTTTAGTGTGTGTGATCGCAGCCTCAGTATAGTCTACCAGGGGTCATTTTGTAGAAAAAGAGGTGCAGGAGCTCATTAGCATAACTCATTAGCATAACGTATTCGCATATGCCACACCCCCTGACCTCACCGGAAGTGTGTCAGGAGGCAACACCCACCGCTCAGGCTCCACTGGACTGTTTTGGATTGCTAACTATTGGGGGGGGGGTCCCCCCGACCGTCGTGCCTTTGTGGGAACATATGGGGAAAGGCGGTCCCTTAGGTATGTCGGACCCTGACCATAAAGGGCTTTAAAGGTAAGAACTGGCACTTTGAAGCAGATCTGGTATGCTATTGGCAGCCAGTGCAGCGCCTTCAGCACAGGCTGGATGTGGTCCCGCCTAGGGACTCGGGAGACGCGTCAACGGCCTGGCTGCTGCATTCTGCACTAGCTGCAGCTTCCGGATTTGCAACAAAGGCAGCCCCAAGTAGAGAGCATTACAGTAGTCCAGCCTCGAGGTGACCGTCACATGGATCACTGTAGCCACGTCATCACAGTCAAGGAAGGGAACCAACTGCCATGCCAGCCAAAGATGATAAAAGGCCGACTTGGCAGTGGCTGCTATCAAGGCCTCCATCGTTAAAGAGAAGTCCAGGAGCACTCCCAAACTCCTAACTACCCTTCACTTACAAACTCCTTTCCTCTTCCCCTCCCCACAACAGACATCCTGTGAGGCAGGCGGGGGCTGAGGGCGCTCTTTCCAGAAACTGCTCTTTCAAGAACAGCTGTGAGAGAACTTGTGACTGACCCAAGGTCACCCAGCAAGGAACCTTGCACAGTTCCGCAGGGCCTGCAAGACGGAGCTCTTCCGCCAGGCGTTTGAGTAGGAGCCGCCGCGACTGTTACCATCTGTCTGCGACTGTTACCATCTGTCCTGGCCCTTTATTACCAACTCGCCGTGAGCGCTAAAATGGTGGTACTGCGTGGAGCTGTGGCCACTAAGGATACCATCCTGATGACGTCATCGGTTCCCTTGTTAGTTGTTGTGGAGAGCACCTGTGTTATAGTGAATGTTTTTAAAATGCAGTTTTAATGTTTTATGTATTGGGCATTGGCCCCATCTGTACGCCGCCCTGAGCCCGTTCGCGGGGAGGGCGGGTTATACATTTAAATAAATAAATATGTGGAGGAGGAGTGGGGAATCAAACTGGATTCTTCAGATTAGAGTCTGCCGCTCTTCACCACTACATCAATTTGGCTAGTATTTGGACGCGAGGCCGAGGCAGGCAGCGGCAAAGCCACCTCTGTTCGTCTCTTGCCTTGAAAGCCCTCCGGGGTTGCCGTAAATTGGCTGTGACCTTGACGGCACTTTACACGCACGAACACACCCAGCAAGCCACGCTCCCTCTAAGCTGTGGAGTCTTGTGAGCAAAAGTTCTACTCTGTGAGCTCCTGGCATTAGAGCTGCGAGCGAGCCATTGGGCTGCGGCATCAATTAATTTCCTCTGGAGCCATCCTCCCGGAGCGAAGACGAGAATGTGTGAGGCAGAGGCTAGAAGACGGTGAGCTCACGCACGCTCACTCAGCTTAGAGGGAACACTGCTGGCAAGAGAGATCCAGGAGGGGAGGGAGGGGCTGTGGCTCAGCGGAACGGCCTCTTCTTTGTACACAGAAGACCCCAGGCTCAGTCCCCGGCCTCTCAGGCTAAAAGGATCAGGGAGTTCACAATGTGGAAGAACTCTGCCTGAGACCCTGGAGACCCGCTGCTAGTCTGAGTGGACAACGCTGATCCTGACAGGCCAGTGGTCTCTTTCCATGTACCACTGCTTCACGTGTGAAGCCTTAGTCTGCCATAAAAGAGCGAGATTCAAGTCCAATAGCAACTTAGAGAGTCAGCTGAGTGTAGTAGTCAAGAGCAATGTTCCCTCTAAGCTCTGGAGTCTTGTGAGCAAAAATTCTACTCTGTGAGCTACTGGCATTGAAGGTGTGAGCAAGCGATTTGGCTGCTGAATAAATCAGTTTGCTCTGGAGCCTTCCTTCCTGAGCCAAGATGAAAATGTGTGAGCTGGAGGCTAAAAAACTGTGAGCTGGCTCACACTAACTCAGCCTCCAGGGAACACTGGTCAAGAGTGACGGACTCTAATCTGGAGAACCAGGTTTAAGGAGATAAGAACATAAGAGAAGCCAATGTTGTATCAGGCCAAAGGCCCATCCAGTCCAACACTCTGTGTCACACAGTGGCCAGAAATACCAGGGGCCATCAGGAGGTCCACCAGCGGGGCCAGGACATTAGAAGCCCTCCCACTGTTGACCCCCCCCCAAGCACCAAGAATACAGAGCATCACTTGCCCCAGACTGAGAGCCCCTATCTATACCTTGTGGCCCAGGAGCCATTGATGGACCTCTACTCCATATGCTTACCTAATTCCCACTTGAAGCTGTCCATGCTTGTAGCCGCCACCACCCCCTGTGGAAGTGAATTCCAGGTGTTAACCACTCTTTGAATGAAGAAGGACTTGCTTTTCTTCGTTCTAACCTGACTGCTCAGCAATTTCATGTGGTGCCCACAAGTTCTTGTATTGTGAGAAAGGGAGAAAAGTGGTGGTTTGGCTCACTACTCCTCCACACGCGGCCAGCTGGGTGATCTTGGGCCAGTCACTGTTCTCTCAGAGCTCTCTCAGCCCCATCTGCCTCCCAGGAGAGGGGCGGCTGCAAGATTTAAATTTATTTATTTATTTATTATTCACATTTCTATCCCGCCCTCCCCGGAGGCTCAGGGCGGCTTACAGGGCATATTGCCAGATAAAACCATAAAACAATACAAAATATTAAATTACAACCCTATTTAAAACAGATTTTGATGCCTAGCAAATTATACAATCTGTACAAATTCTAAAATTTCTAAAAGCAAGATGGCTATCCCTGACCATCCCGTTCTCGCCCATGGTGCAGCGACTAGATGTGCATGCCCCATCCTGATGTCCATATATGGGGAATAGATGGTAACTAGTGCGGTGGTAGTGCACTAGTGGTGGACTAGTGGTGGCGGCTCCTATTCAAAAGCCTGGCGGAAGAGCTCCGTCTTGCAGCCCCTGCGGAACTGTGCTAGGTCCCGCAGAGCCCTGATCTCCTCTAGGAGCTCATTCCACCAGATAGGCGCCGCCACCGAGAACACCCTATTCCTGGTCATGCTGAGTCTAATAGAACGGGGGCCTGGGACACTAGGGCCCTCCTCCCGCTGATCGACGGGCCACGTGCTCCTGCCAGTCAGCAGCTGGGCCCTTTTTATGTAACAGAAGGGGAGGGAGGAAGAGGAGGAGGAGGAGAAGGGCAGCAGCTGTTGTGGGGGCGTGCCTCACACTCGAGGGGGCAGAGCCCCGAAATTTATTTTTTATTTATTTGATTTGTATACTGCCCTCCAGTATTCTCCACCCCGTGCATGATTCTATAACCTTCTATCGTGTCCCCGATATAGCCTTTTTCCCCTTGTAGCCTGAAATGTCCCCGACTCCCCAGGCTTTCCTGGCAGGGAAGGTGCTCCAACCCCCTAATTATCTTGGTTTATTACTCAATTACTCAAGGAGGTGAGATGCGTTCCTTAGGCTAGGCTCTGAATCTGTGGTGTTTCATCCAACAGCGTGGATGGGTTTAAAGGGAAATGGGAAAGAATCCATCGCTGCTTCAGCCACCCAGAAGGTGAGCCCAAAGATGGAGCTGAAGGAAGCTGTGGAGTAATTAAACACGATCGGGGATCTGTGCCTTAAGAGACTACTGAGGAACGAGAGAAAAGAGCGGCTGTTAAGTCAGATGCAATTTTGTATTCAGTTTTGTGGTCTTGACCAATCTTGACTTCGACTTGTTGGGCTGATCTCGTAGTCCCAAAATCGAATGATCTTATTTCAGTGATGATTTTCCAGCATGGGTTTTTTTTAAAAAAAAACAACTTTATTTGGATATAACATCAAGTCAACCAATATAACACTTAGTATCCATTACATCCTTCCCCCTCCCATTTCCCTCCCCTATACATGGCTTCCTGCAGTGCTTCGACCTCTTGCGCTTCTTATTTCTAAATTCAGTTTCCATTTAATATTTCTTATATTTCACTAGGTAACACTTATGTCCACTCCGCCTTTCTTACTCCTCATTTTCTACAGTCTCCATAATGGTTCTACTTTTAGTAATTATCAAAACTAAATAATGTCTCTTTTACGTCTTCATATTTTTCCAAATAGTCTCTTAAATCCTTCCAGTCTCTATAAAAATCCTCCGCATCCCGATCATTCAATTTCCTTGTCATTTTATCCATTTCAACTGCAAATAGTAATTTTTTAATCCATTCATCAATTCCCAGTGTTTCTTCTTGTTTCCAACCTTGTGCATAAGCAAGTCTAGCTGTTGTCACCATATACCACATCAAAGTTCTTTTATCTGCCTTAACTTCCTCCATTTTCAGTCCCAAGAGTAACAGTTCCGGTTCCTTTTTAAATGTACATTTCAAAATCCTTTCCCATCTCTAAATGGATTTGAGTCCAAAAATCTCTAGCTTTTTCACATGTCCACCACATATGATAAAAGGAACCTTGATTTTCCATCATGGTTTTGACATTTATGTGCTGTTATTTTGTTTTGGCTTGCTATGCATTTTTGTATTAACGAAAAGAGCTTGACACTGTTGTGACATACTTTATATATGTATTGATAATTCTGAATACAACGTTCTTTACAGTGATTTGGATGTTGTGTTGCTGACACGGTGATTGTCTGCTTTTGCCTTTTGGTTGGCAGACACCGTGGTCCCTAGTTTTTGTCTGTGATCTCTTCCAGTGTTCCCTCTAAGCTGAGTCAGTGTGAGCCAGCTCACAGTTTTTTAGCCTCCGGCTCACACATTTTTGTCTCCGCTCAGGAAGGATGGCTCCACAGCAGACTAGTTTATTCAGTAGCCAAATCAGCTGCTCACAACTTTAATGCCAGTAGCTCACCAAGTAGGATTTTTGCTCACAAGACTCCATAGCTTAGAGGGAGCATTTATTCTCTTCCTGCCCATAGGCCTCCCACAGTGTCATGGTAGTGTGCTTGAGAGGAGTGACCAGAGATGCAGAAAAGAGCCAGAGTCCAGTAGCCCCTTAAAGCCTAATGAAATTGGTGGCGGGGTAGGAGCTTTCGTGAGTCACTGCTCACTTCCTCAGATACAGTGGGTCACAAAAGCTCCCTCCCCTGCCACATATTTTGTTAGTCTTTAAGGGGCTCCTGGACTCTTGCTCTTTTCTACTGCTACAGACAGACTAAGGCTGCGGTCACAGGGAGCATTAGCCATGCTACAGAGATGGAAGATAGGCGGATTTTCCGGACGCGATCACACCGCAACATCTGGGAAGCGTAGAGCTCCCGTGGCGAACCCAAGGCTTCCCGCTGAAGATGCGCCATAAAAAAATAGTACCTCCGAGGTACTAGTTTCCGGAAACTGCGGGGCAAGGGCAGGTGTCTGATCGCGTTTCCGGTGGTAGGTTGTGGCATCCGGCGCCCGCCCATGTCCCGTGGCAAAAAGGGTTTTTTTCCCAAGTCTCCACGGGATGCGCACAAGCATCCAACTTTGGTTTTAAAAAAACCCACAACCCCATTTGCTACGGCAGCGGCGCCTAGCCATTGCTGCTGTGATCATGCCGCGCTGCTTCTTTGCCGCGCCACAGGATTGTCGTATGATCGGCACCTCCCCCCGAACCACGGGACATCGGCGGGACGTATAATCCGGTGGCCGCGCGGTAGTTCGCTCCGGGGCAAACAGCCACGCATCCCTCCCGCGATATCCGTCCCATGTGACAGGGGCCTAACATGGCTACCCATCTTGATTTATCTTCAGAGATGTGGGTGGCCCGCCCCCTGTCCAAATAGCCTTGGTCCCATTGTCCGTTCGATGCCATAATTGCCCTTGGAACCCCCCAGGTCTTTCTGGAGGGATGTAGGAATGTGTTGAATAGGAATGTGGGGAATAGGATGGGTTGGAATGTGCTGTGGGGAGGGGCTGCCTTTTAAAGTGCAAAAAAAGGGTGAAGGTTGGCCAGAGATGGGAAATGTGGCCCCTTTTCAACTCAAAATGCCCTCTTCCCCCGCCTGTTTTCCCCCTTCTCCCAGAAGATAAAAGATAACCCTTCCCTGTGCCTGCTATGGATGAGAACTTGGGCAGGGGGTGTTTGAACAGACAGTGAACTGGCTTGGAAAGGATGGGGTTTGAGTCCAGCGGCACCTTTAAGAGTGACAAAGTTCAATTCTGGATGTAAGATTTTGTGTGCAGGCACGCTTCTGCAGATACTGATGGAGTGTGCATGCACACGAAAACTTACACCCAGAATTGAGTTCTGTTGGTCTTAAAGGTGCCCCTGGACCAGTGTTCCCTCTGTGCTGAGTTAGTGTGAGCTAGCTCACAGTTTTTTAGCCTCCGGCTCACCCGTTTTTGCCTTAGCTCAGGAAGGATAGCTCCAGAGGGAACTGATCTATGCAGCAGCCAAATTGCCGGCTCACGGCTTTAATGCCAGTAGCTCGCCAAGTAGAATTTTTGCTCACAAGACTCCGCAGCTTAGCCGGGAGCATTGCGCTGGACTTAAACGTTGCTCTGCTCACAGCTTTAATGCCAGTAGCTCGCCAAGTAGAATTTTTGCTCACAAGACTCCGCAGCTTAGCCGGGAGCATTGCGCTGGACTTAAACGTTGCTCTCTTGCTGCATACGGACATGGCCACCCACCAATGCTCCCTCAAAGCCGTGTAGTCTGGGGAGTCAAAATTCTACTTTGTGAGCTGCCAGCAATGCTCCCTCTAAGGTGTGGAGTCTTGTGAGCAAAAAAATCTACTTTGTGAGCTTCTGGCATGAAAGATGTGAATGAGCGATTTGGCTGCTGCATAAATCAGTTTGCTCTGGAGCCATCCTTCCTGAGCTAAGACAAAAACATGTGAGCTGGAGGCTAAGAAACTCTGAGCTAGCTCACACTAACTCAGCTTAGAGGGAACACTAGCTGACGGCATTAAAGTTGTGAGCGAGCGATTTGGCTGCAGCATAAATTAGCTTGCTCTGGGGCCACCCTTCCTAAGACAAAAATGTGTGAGCTGGAGGCTACAGAACTGTGAGCTAGCTCACACTAACTCAGCTTAGGGGGAACACCTGAATCTAGCTTGGAAAGAGTTAATCCACCCTTATCTCCCAGAATAATCAGCATCCATTCAAGTGCGTCCAAGGAAGGTCCACTGGGGAAAACAGTCATGGAGAGGCACACCCTGCCCTGCCCTAGAGAAGTCTTTCCCTCTGTACATTCCTACATTCTTGTGCAGCAGCTGGGAACTTGGCCCCTTTCCCATCCCCATCCCCAGCATCATCCATTTATTCATTTTTTATTTTATCTGCTTTGTTTGTGCCCCACCTTGATCCAAGGTGGCTTCCATCATTCTTCTTTGGAACACTTTCCCTATGAAGAAAGGTTCAAGCGCTTGGGGCTCTTTAGCTTGGAGAAATGATGCCTGAGGGGTGACATGATCGAGGTTTATAAGCTTATGCGTGGGACAGAGGTCGAGAAAGAAGTCCTTTTCTCCCTTTCTCACAATACAAGAACTCGTGGGCACTCCCATGAAAATTGCTGAGCGTTTGGGTTAGAACGGATAAAAGGAAGTATTTCTTCACCCAAAGAGCGATGAACACGTGGAATTCACTGCCACAGGAGGTGGTGGCGGCTACAAGCATGGACGGCTTCAAGGGGGAATTAGATAAGGATATGGAGCAGAGATCCATCAGTGGCTATTAGGCATAAGGTATAGGTGGCTCAAGTGGTTAAGACGCTGAACTGCAGACCAAGAGACAATGGACTATGCAGATCCTAGTAACAGCGTTCTGTGCGCCTTGGCGTCTAGTCATGCCGACCACATGACCACGGAAATGTCTTTGGACAGTGCTGGCTCTTTGGCTTGGTAACGGAGATGAGCACCACTGTGGGGATAGGAAAATCTCCACACACCACATCCTTAGAGTCGGATTCGACTGGCTTTCGAGCAAGGGACGTTAGAACTCTTCCTATCCCTGCAGGCACTTGGGAGGCCCACTTGCAGCAGCCAAAGAGAACACGAAGGATGCCTGGTTATTCAGTCTCCTCAAGAAATATGCGGAGTCAACCAATGTTCTGACAAGCAGCAGATATAAAACCAGCAGCAGAAGTCCTGCACAAAGCAGATAATCAGCCAAAGGAATCTATTGCATCAAGACCCTGAATGGATTTTCTTAAAAGGGGATTTCATCAGTCTGTGGAAAGTACCTCTATCCCAGGGTCACCAACGTGGAGCCCGTGGGTACCATGGTAACTACCAACACCTTTCTGGCTCCCGCCAAGCGTTTTTAGAAAGTGGGTGGGGCTAAGTGGGGCTTTTGCCCAGCGAGGCTCCGTATTGGCTATTGGAGATCTGATTGGCTGTGTAGATTTTTCAGATCGGTGCTTCGGCAGCAGCTGCCACCATGACACACAGATCTTCACTGTGTGACTGAAGGTAAGCTGTGGCTGCATCTAGTCCAGCCTCCTGTCTTACACAGTGACCAACCAGTTCCTCTGGACAGCCAACAACAGGGCAGAGAGGCCGAGGCCTTCCTAAGGACATCAGAAGAGCCCTGCTGGATCAGACCAGGGGTCCATCTAGTCCAACGTCCTGTTTCACAAAGTGGCCAACCGGTTCCCCTGGAGGGCCAACAGCAGGGCAGAGAGGCCGAGGCCTTCCTAAGGACATCAGAAGAGCCCTGCTGGATCAGACCAGTGGTCCATTTATTTATTTATTAGATTTTTATCCCGCCCTCCCACCGGAGCGGCTCAGGGCGGCTTACAACATTAAAACCAGTAAAACAATCCATCTAAAACAGTCTATAACCGTACAATAAAATCGCAATTTACACACAATACAACATACACATGGCGGCAACCATAAAGTGCTATCATGCTTGGTCTGGGTTATTAAATGCTTGGCGGAATAGCTCCGTCTTCACCGCTCTCCGGAACTGGCGAAGATCCCGGGGAGCGCGGATCTCATGTGGGAGCTGGTTCCACAATATTGGTGCAGCCAAAGAGAACGCCCTAGTTCTAGTGGTTGTTAGCTTGGCGTCCCAAGGGCCAGGGGGGACTAAACGGTCCTTCGACTCTGATCTCAGTGCTCTCAGGGGAACGTACGGGGAAAGGCAGTCCCGCAGGTAGGCAGGCCCCAGACCATAAAGGGCTAGTCCAGCATCCTTTTTCAACATCTAGTCCAACATCCTTTTTCACAAAGTGGCCAGCCGGTTCCCCTGGAGGGCCAACAACAGTGTCAGAGAGGCAGAGGCCTTTCTAAGGATGTCAGAAGAGCCCTGCTGGATCAGACCAGTGGCCCATCCATTCCAGCATCGTGTCTCACATAGTGACCAACTGGTTCCTTTGGACAGCCAGCAACGGGGCAGAGAAGGTGAGGCCTTCCCCTGATGTTGCCTCCTGGCACTGGGGTTCAGAGGATAACTGCCTCTGAATGTGGAGGTTCCCCTCAGCCACCGTGGCTAGTAGCCCTTGATAGACTTATCCTCCATGATC
This sequence comes from Gekko japonicus, assembly GCF_001447785.1. Lineage (NCBI taxonomy): Eukaryota > Metazoa > Chordata > Lepidosauria > Squamata > Gekkonidae > Gekko > Gekko japonicus. Next base: position 128,265 of record NW_015169265.1, read on the forward strand.
CATCTCATCCCATTTGAAACCTGTTTATTCCTATGGCCATCACTACACTTTCTGGCAGTGAATGCCACATTTTCATTATTCTCTGTGTAAAGTAGTATTTCCTTTTGTCTGTCCTGATCCTACTGCCCATCAGCTTTGTTGGATGCCCTTGAGTTCTAGTCTTTTGGGAGAGGGAGAAGAAGTTCTCTCTGTCCACTCTCTCCACCCCGTGCATAATTTTATAAACCTCTACTCTGTCCCCCTTCAGTGATCTCTTTTCTAAACCGAAAAGTCCCGGTCTCTCTAGCCTTTCCTCCCAGGGACGTTGCTCTAACCCCCTCATCATCTTGGTTTCCCTCTTCTGATGTGTCAGACCTCCCAACAGGGAAATCGTTTCTCCTCCAAAACCAGCTGGGCTGACTGCCCTCCCTTGCCCGCTTAACATTCATACGCAACTCCCTTTTTATGTGCCTGAATGTTCTCTCTAGTTAGCGCCGGGCATGAATCCAGGTGCTGGGCACTCTCTGCTTTGGCAACCAGCCGCAGCCAATTAATCCAGTTTGGCCCGACCGGGCCCACCTGCCTCCGAATAACAGACACAGGTCTGGCTTCGCCTCCGGCGAGAGCCAAAGCGGAATCCTCTGCCCTACTCACATCGAAGGCCAGCTTTGGAAGCCTCCCGTTGTGTGGCGGAAGCCGTTACCTTCCCACTGAAGTGGTACCTAGATAAACAGGGACCGCTTCGGTGGGAAGGTAACAGTGTTCCGCGCACCTTGGTGTCTAGTTATGTCGGCCACATGACCATGGAGAAGTCTTCGGACAGCGCTGGCTCTACGGCTTGGAAACGGAGAGGAGCACCGCCCCCTAGAGTCGGATTCCACTGGCTTTCGAGCGAGGGAAACCTTTACCTTTTAGCAGGAGGAAAGAGCAGGAATCCAGCAGCACCTCGAAGATTTAACAAAATATTGGCAGGGGATGCGCTGTCGTGAGCAATGCTCTCTCTAAGCTGTGGAGTCTTGAGAGCAAAAATTCTACTTGGTGAGTTACTGGCATTAAAGTTGTGAGTGAGCAGTTTGGCTGCTGCATCAATTAGTTTGCTCTGGAGCCCTCCTTCCTGAGCTGAGGCAAAAAGGTCTGAGCCGGAGGCTAAAAAACAGTGAGCTAGCTCACACTAACTCAGCTTAGAGGGAACACTGGGCGTGAGTCACTGTTCACTGTCTTCAGATACCAAACTCGCAGTCACACGTCTCTTCATTTTATGAGAGCTTTGTAGCGTATAGCATACCAAAAGTGGTTTGGCTAGTTTTGTCAGATTTCTCTGCTGGAATCTGGCTCTAAGTAGTGTCTTTGCTGCCCAGGGGGACAGAGACGGTGAGATGCAGTGTCTCTCTCTCTGGGGAGTTCCCCTGTGGTGAACTTGACAGGTGAGTTTTGCTTCCTCTGTAAAGAACTCTTCGATTTGTAGCAGGGACAGGATTCCCTTTTGTCCAAGGGCCAGATCCGTTAGTGGCTGATTCTGCGTTGGCTTTTCCCTCCGTTGTTTGATTAAACCCACCTTGGAGCAGAAATCCCCCTCTGCATCGCCTGCCGCTTACACTTCCTTTGACCGTTAGGTTTTATGGTAGCCTCCACATTCCATGCCGCTTTCACTTCCTTTGACCGTTAGGTTTTATGGTAGCCTCCACATTCCATGCCGCTTTCGCTTCCTTTGACCGTTGGGTTTTATGGTAGCCTCCACACTCCATGCCGCTTTCACTCCTATTGACTGTTGGGTTTTATGGTAGCCTCCACATTCCATGCCGCTTTCGCTTCCTTTGACCGCTGGGTTTTATGGTAGCCTCCACATTCCATGCCGCTTTCGCTTCCTTTGACAGTTGGGTTTTATGGTAGCCTCCACACTCCATGCCGCTTTCACTTCCTTTGACCGTTGGGTTTTATGGTAGCCTCCACATTCCATGCCGCTTTCGCTTCCTTTGACCGTTGGGTTTTATGGTAGCCTCCACACTCCATGCCGCTTTCGCTTCCTTTGACCGTTGGGTTTTATGGTAGCCTCCACACTCCGTGCCACTTTCGCTTCCTTTGACCGTTGGGTTTTATGGTAGCCTCCACACTCCGTACCGCTTTCACTTCTTTTTAGCATCGGGTTTTATGGTAGCCTCCACACTCCATGCCACTTTCGCTTCCTTTGACCGTTGGGTTTTATGGTAGCCTCCACACTCCGTACCGCTTTCACTTCCTTTGAGCATCGGGTTTTTATGGTACCTTCTGCATAGATTTATGGCTGTTTTATGGCCACTCAGGGGTGATTCTGCAGTCAGTATGGCGTTGGCCTGGGGTATCTGAATGTGGTTTTGAGTTGCGCTTTTCCCTCCTAGTTGAGAAAATGCGGAGCGGACGCCAGTTGCAGAGTCGCACGCTGAAATGGAGAAATGAAACGGCATCTCCTCTGCTCCTGCTTCATCTGGATAACCACCTAGATCAGGGCTCATCTTCGGCAAGGAGGAGGTGGTATCGTAGAGCACTCCATGAAACTGCTGAGCAGTCGGGTTAGAATGGATAAAAGGAAGGACTCCTTCACCCAAAGAGTGATGAGCACATGGAATTTCTTGCCACAGGAGGGAATTAGATAAGCATATGGAGCAGAGGTCCATCAGTGGCTACTAGCCACAAGGTATGGATGGGAACTCTGGGGCAAGTGATGCTCTGTCATCTTGGTGCTTGGGGGGGTCAACAGTGGGAGGGCTTCTAATGTCCTGGCCCCACTGCTGGACCTCCTGATGGCACCTGGTATTTTTGGCCACTATGTGACACAGAGTGTTGGATTGGATGGGCCATTGGCCTGATCCAACACTGGCTTCTCTTAAGTTCTTATGTCTGGGTCAGTGATGCTCTGTATTCTTGATGCTTTGGGGGGGTGACAGTGGGAGGGGGCTTCTAGTGTCCTGGCCCCACCGCTGGACCTCCTGATGGCACCTGGTCTTTTTGGCCATTGTGTGACAGAGTGTTGGACTAGATGGGCCTTTGGCCTGATCCAACATTGGCTTCTCTTATGTTCTTATGTTCCCCTCCAAGTACTTGCCAGGGTCGGCGCTGCTTGGCTTCTGAGATCCGAACAAGACCGGGCTTGCCTAGGTCAGGGCAACAAATATATTTTCATAATGTACACGTTTCTAAATCTCCAGATGCTTAGTTCTGTACTTACCCTGTTCCAGCACTGTGGTTTGGTGGAAGATTAACCTCAGGGTATGGGGGATATGCCAAAATGTGTGCAGATGTGGAGTCTCCAGCATTGGAGAAGAAGACTACACGAGACAAGCACTGCTAGGTATGTTAGTGCCATACAGTCACAATTGACTTCTGGTGACCCCGGAAAGGGGCTTTCGAGGCAAGTGAGAAGCACAGGTCGTTTTGCCATGGCCTTCCTCTGCAGAGTCTTCCTTGGTGGTCTCCCATCCAAACACTGACCCTGCTTAGCTTCTGCCTTATGGCGGCCCCAGCCAAGGGCTTTCCAGGCAAGGGAGAAGCCGAGGTGGTTGGCCATGGCCTTCCTCTGTAGAGCCTTCTTAGGTGGTCTCCCT